>NC_142738.1:1265000-1567500 GCF_051943395.1 Hippocampus bargibanti | reverse complement strand
CATTTTGCTGCGCTTGTTTGGCCTGAGAACGTTGTGTTGCACCAAAAAGAGCCAGAAGAGGGCGACCAAGCTCCATATAAGGAATTAATCAGCCTGTGGAAACGGGCTGATTAATTCCTCACAGGAGCTCGGTCGCCATTTTCTGCCTCTTTTTTGGTGATCCATTTCCCACCAATGTTGCCTAAAAATGGCACGGAATAAATTATTTAATCGATTGCAAACATGTATGCTTTCCTCTTCAGAACTATTTGAATCATATTCATAACTGGATGAGGAACAAGAAAGCATATTCTCCCAATCTGAAGCCATTGTTTTGATTCTAGAGCAAGGCGAGACGTCCTGAGGTGATGTCACGAACAAGGGGGCGGGACCTTCTGAAACTGGCCACTTCCGGTTTCAAATTGTAGTTTTTAGACACTTTAAGTCATTTTTATTGGTGTTTTGAATTTGACTAAAATATCATACTGCGTGTTTTGGGTATTTTAGATGCTATCAAACGTTTTTTTTTCTGATGTCAGTTAGGACACAAAAAAGTGGTGTCGGTTGTCCTTTAAACATGTCAAATGTGACTTGCGCCAACTATGCTCCTCCCCCTTGCTCTCTTTTGTAGCATTTTGGATTGCGTTTACGTATCGTATCTCTGGAATGAGTGCACCTATCCAGACATTTTTTTTTTCCTCTCCTGGAATTTCCAATCCAATTTTCCATAACCTTGAAGGGACAGCCTTCCAAAGCAGCAGGTCGAATCGCTACTTCCATAAACAAAGCAAAATCTCTCTCTCTTTCTCTGGCGCGGAGGTGCAGCGACCTTGAATGCACCCACTCCTCTCTTCGTGTCCATTTTGATTGCGTGCTGTTGACTTGTCTCATTGTGACACTTAATGAAGCAAGAGATAAGAGTAGCGGCGCCGTTTAACGCGGCAGTCGACTTGGCTCCAGTGCTTGCGGGCCGACCCAGTGGTCTGGGGGGGGGGGGGGGTGTCGGGTTACACCACTTGAAGAACAATGGGCCCCCACCGCTGTCTGAGTCAGCACTATTTGGCCGCTACTCGCCATCTTTTTCCCTCCAACCAGTCGAAGCGGCCAATGGGCGGCCTGGTATTGCGTACAGGGAGAAGTGCAAACGGGAGGAAGTCAAGCGGGGGTTGGGAGAGTTTCGCCAGGGCGGAAAATTTTACTATCAGTGCAGATGCGTGACATACAAACAAATCTGTCTACTGTGAATGGGGGGAGGGGTGACAGAACAGAAACACGCACACACACACACACACACACACGAAAGGGAGACGAAAGAGCTTGAAACAAAAAAAAAAAGTGAAAAAAAAGTGAAATGGATAGAAAACACAGTGAAATGTGCACTCGTTTCAACTTTATTGATAGTTCAAAGGCAGAGTGGAGACTGCAAGGTTAAAATATCCCATCAATCAGGCTACACAAATAACCCACACTAGCCATCAGTTCAATTTGAAGAGAACATGCAAGCAAGGGAACCAGCTATTAATGAAGTTTCTAGTGTGTCTGCCTGCATCTGTTGCAATATCACAACTTCTAAGATCTACAACCCAGAGCTCCTTGAGACAGAAGCTATCCATTGCATCAAGCCATCAACGACCATCACAAAGGTAAATAAAACCACTTTATTCTACAGTACAGTTTATTTCTTTAATTGCAATACCATAGCAGCACATTTATTATACACAAAATAAGGTATAGTGTGTAGTTTTAAGTCTTATTTACTTGAAAATTGTTTTATGGGGACCTGGGAACGGATTATTCACATTTTAATGGTTTCCTATGGGAAATTAATGTTTGGGATACACACTTTTTTCCTTACACTTTTTGGGAACCAATTAAGTTCGTAAGGCACTCCGCACGCTTCCTCCTGACACTCAAATCATAACGTCCTCTTTCCTGCAGCTCCGACTGGTTTCCTGCTACCTAGTTTATGTGCCTGTCTCTCTCTGTGTGTGTATTCATTGTGTGTGTGTGTGCGCCCGTCTGTCTGTCTCTCTGCCTGTCTCCAACACTCATTATTAGTTGATGGTTAGCTCGCTGTGGAGCCAGCTGGATTCCTGGACTGCTCTATCCTAATTATTTGTAACTTTAAATCACCCTGCGCCCCTCACACACACACACACACACACACACACACACACACACACACACACACACATTCCTGTTTCAATGGTTTTGTGAGGTCCGGATAACTTCAGATAAGGAGTGAGGACCACCGTTGCTGATAAATTTAGAGAATAACTAGTTACATTTGAAGACTAAATGTCACCCCGTTTCCCACTTCAACTTCTTTAAAAACAAAGAAATAAAAAGTGGGCAGTTGAAACTGAAATAACAGCAAAAAATAGGTTTCTGAATGGGTACATTCAAAGTCCTCACCCCTGTAGTGAATTTGGTGAAAATATCGTTTAATTTTTGTGGTATGAACGTTTTCCTTCCATTAAACACACACACATAAACACTCACACAGTGAGTAAAAAGTGTGTGTATACAAGTGAAATGAACACACCCAAAAATCATTTTGGGTGAATTTGTGAGGACCTCTCTGAAACTTTAACAGATGCATATATAGACCCCCGAAAAGCCTTTAGAATGAAAAACTTTTGAGGACCGCCCAAAAGGTCCTCACTTGCCAAAAATGTCCTCACTACGTAGGGTATCAAATGTTAGTGGTCCTCACAAGACTAGTCATACAAACACACAGGTTGTCAACAGCCTCCTAAATGAGCACCATAAAGCAGAGAGAGGGGGGCTTGCTCCAGATTCACCCCCCCCCCTTCCTCCCTCCCCCAAAACCCCTTACTCCACCCTGAGGGGCTGCTGTTGCCTCACCCCAGCAAAGAATTTGCTGTTCAAACTTTGGACATTTATGGTTAGGTGATACGAAGGGTAAAGTTCAGAGGTCAGGTCCAACGCACGGATGCTGTCGGTAGGTAGGTTCATACCTGTCAACCTTCACGGCTCCATGCCCTTACAAACTGTCATATTTCCCCTTACAAAATATAAAATAATCGTACACCATATATTTTTTTCTGACGTGTAGTTTAAAGGACAACCGACGTCACTTTTTAGTTTTTTAACTGACACCAGAAAAACGTTTTATAGCCTCTAAAATACCCAAAACACGCAGTATTCAAATCCAAAACACCAATAAAAACGACTTAAAGTGTCCAAAATCTGCAAAAAATGGAGCTGCGAATTGGGCATTTTCAGAAAGTCCCGCCCCCAGTTCGTGACGTCACGCGAAGACGTCTTGCATTGCTGGACAACCAAACAATGGCTTCAGATTCGGAGAATATGCTTTCTTGTTACTCATCCATTTATGAATATGATTCAAATAGTTCTGAAGAGGAAAGCATACATGTTTGCAATCCATTAAATAATTTATTCCGTTCCATTTTGAGACAACATTGGGGGGAAATGGATCACCAAAAAACAGACAGAAAATGGCGACCGAGCTCCTGTGAGGAATTAATCAGCCCGTTTCCACAGGCTGATAAATTCCTTAGATTGGGGCTTGGTCGCCCTCTTCTGGCGGCTTTTGGGTGCAACACGAGGTTTTCAGACCAAACAAGTACAGCAAAATACATTGACATGATGGAAGGACTGCTACAATGTCTTTTTTTTCGGTCAGGGGCGTTCCTTTAGTGACGTCGCGTACGGACTCGTCACCAACTCAAAAACAAGACTTCGAATATTCAGCGCGAGTCTTAAAACGTAAAATATAGCAAAAAACGAATAAATAAAATATAGGTAACAAAAAATGAATAAATAAAATGTGCATAGCATAAAAATGAATACATAAAATATACGTAACATAAATATCAATAAATTAATAAAGAAATAAACTCATAAATAAAATGTGTGTAGCATGGCAATAAATAAATAATTCAAGAAACAAATAAATACATAAATAAAAAGCTACATAAATAATGAAATGAATAAATAAATATTTCAAGAAATGAATAAATCAAATTAAAAAAAATAATAATATATGTAGTTATTTAATTATGTATATATTTAAAATTTTGTTTATTTATACATATTTTTTTAATTTTCAAATTTGCATTGAGGGTTTTATTCCTTATGTGCTTGTGTTGCAAATGAACGTCAACCACCTGTCACAACTTGAAACCTCCGTCCCCATATCGCACGTTTGTGTGGAGTGTGTGTGTGTGTGTGTGTGTGTGTGTGTGTGTGTGTGTGTGTGTGTGTGTGTGTGTGTGTGTTTAGGATGCCCCACTTGTTTCACCTCCCCCAGGATGCTCAGCTGTGTGGATACAATGCACCAAGCGGTAATTGAAAGGCGGAGCGACAGTAAAGCGCGACTCCGGACGCTTGTTTGCGGGATGTTTTCCAGTGCGCATGCGTGCGCACTGGAGTTGACAAAGCCTTTTGATTTTGACGCCTGCGCGTTTGGTCCCCGTGTGCAGTAATGTTTCAGCAACAGCTGTGAAAATGAGACATTCCTTTCCTAGCACACAACACATCACAAAGCGACATGGCGGCGCTTGTGTCATAAGAGTGGTCACAGAATCACGCGACGCACTCCAAATGCTTTTTTATTAATTTTTTTTATCCCAAGCAAAACCGCAGGATTTTAATCAAACGTGTTCCTGGTTTCTTTTTTTTTTTTTTGACAGATTTCACTGTGTTTACTATTTTGTTTTTGTTTTTATACACGCACGCCTGAAAGTCACGAGAGCAACAAGAAACGTTCTTATCAGGATACATGGATAAGATAAGATAAATGGATACATGGATAAATAAAGGGATTAATGGAAAAATAAATTGATTTTTAAAAAGGATTAAAAATTGATAACAAATCAATTAAAAATGGATTTTACAAATACCTTAAAAATGGATAAATACA
Organism: Hippocampus bargibanti; assembly: GCF_051943395.1. NCBI lineage: Eukaryota > Metazoa > Chordata > Actinopteri > Syngnathiformes > Syngnathidae > Hippocampus > Hippocampus bargibanti. Next base: position 1,562,612 of record NC_142738.1, on the reverse strand, counting down.
TGGATACATACATGGATAAATAAACAAACAAATAGCTAAATAAATAGATAAATGCATAAATTAATGGAAAAATAAATGAATCAAAAAATTGATACAAACTGAATTAATAAATTTATTTTAAGAAATATAAAAAATGGATACAAAATTATAAATAAATAGACACACATTCAATAAAAAATGATCTCCTTTGATCACAATTAGCCATTTATTTGTTTTCATCCAAATCAGTCCATGAATTTGTTTGTGTTAATTTGTTAAATTATTTATACACCCCTTTTTCGCAGAGAATCCCAAAGTGCTAATCCACTGTAACGCCTCTGATCCGCCGTGTCAATGAGGCTCCAGAGAAAAGCCGCGCTAAGTCTGCGACATCCCGTTCAATTTTAAGCCCGCTACTATCTGGCCGTTTGTCACGTCGCGCACGACGACGGTCAGGATTGTTACCCTTGCTGCGTAAATGGAAGAACTGAAGTGGATAGATAACACTCGGCACAATGGCGGCCCACAAGCCACACACGCAACGCAAGGCTAGCCGCCTCTCGCAAAAAAAAAAAAAAAAAAAAAACACACACACACACACAAAAAAAAAGGCAACCCACACACAAACGTGGGTGGTCTCACCACTGCCGACAAGGGGTTCTTGATAGTCCTGTTTGGAGGCATCGACCGCTAAACCACATCCAAGCGCGCACGCGCGCGCACAAACAAGCACACAAAGCCATGCTAACAACGGCGAGACGCAGTCATGTGGTCGCTTGGCGTCTTATTATACCAGGCTGATGAGATTATGGCGCTTTTCAGATGCTTTCAGGGCTCGACGCGTGTGTTTGCGTGTCGGCTTTTGTTCAATCGCGCCTGTTTACTGAGCGTAAAACTGACTCTAAATCAAAAGTGCTAAGTGTTAGCATGTATTGCCGTGCTACATTAAATGTGAAATGTAAGATTTTATAGTTGGTACAACACATCACAACTTTGCTCTAAAATGATCAGTTAACAACCAAAACGTCACTCAGTTGAACGGAGACTTCCGCCGAGAACTGGAGATGCTATTGCTAACATCCCTTTTGAATATTTTTTTGTCGAACATGAAGAATCTGTCTTTGTGTGTCTGTTTATGTTGAATAGCGTCTGGCAAAACAAAACACCACCATTGTTACGTCTGTGGAAGCTCTCAATCGTACAGGAGTGATCCATCGATGAAAAGGTTTCTTCAGCCGTCATCTGTACTTCTTTGAAGGTGTCGGACGTTTCGCTTCTTATCCAAGAAGCTTCGTCAGCAAACTAAAGTCTTACTGGTAGTATATATATATATCCCTACCGTCCAGACATGGCGGTGCCGGACTATGCGATGATAGTTCCCTGCTCTCAGGTTGGGGGGAGCAGAGGACTACTCCCTGCAGCGCCACAGATTGTTCCTATTGTTCTGACTAACGACTGGCCTGATTGCCCCACTTCCACCGGTATCACCTCATCAGTATTACTAATCCTATTTTGCCTAAGCAGGCTGTTGTACGAACTATCCAAATTGAACCTCACCCCACCATATCGGTTGAAAGAAGGATTTTGCTGTTTTATGAAAATCGCTTCTTTTACTCCCCTTTCAAACCATCTATGTTCTTTCGCTAAGATTTTAACCTCTTATCTAAGATTTTAACCTCTTATATAACCCAAGCATGTGTTGGGCGACGTAGCTCATCTGTTAGCAGGGAGAGTGATTTTTCAAGAGTGTGTATGCGTGGGAAACCGTGCGTATTTGGGTCAGGAGAACGACACAGTAATAAAAATCGATAATACGAATTATAAAATGATTAAAATGACACTAAAAGTTATAAGATATATAAATGAACTGTCAACATTTTGGGGTATAACAGTATTTAATAGAAAATGTTGCTTAAAAACAACAGGTTGACATTGTATACTATCCTGTTGTATAAACCTCGCGTCGGCTATTTTGAATGCTTTTCGATTTACGACCGTTTGACTTACGACCGTTTTGGTAACTCTGGTGTTACCTGGGGTTCATAGGTTTGATTCGCATATTTGTATATATATATTATATTATTATTTATATATTATGTCTATCTATCTGTCTGTCTGTCTGTCTGTCTGTCTGTCTGTCTGTCTGTCTGTCTATCTATCTATCTATCTATCTATCTATCTATCTATCTATCTATCTATCTATCTATCTATCTATCTATCTATCTATCCATCTATCCATCTATCCATCTATCCATCTATCCATCTATCCATCCATCCATCTATCCATCTATCCATCCATCCATCCATCCATCCATCCATCCATCCATCCATCCATCCATCCATCCATCCATCCATCTATCTATCTATCTATCTATCTATCTATCTATCTATCTATCTATCTATCTATCTATCTATCTATCTATCTATCTATCTATCTATCTATCTATCCATCTATCCATCTATCCATCTATCCATCTATCCATCTATCCATCCATCCATCTATCCATCCATCCATCCATCCATCCATCCATCCATCCATCCATCCATCCATCCATCTATCTATCTATCTATCTATCTATCTATCTATCTATCTATCTATCTATCTATCTATCTATCTATCTATCTATCTATCTATCTATCTATCTATGTATGTATGAGTGGCCAAAGGCGTTTTGTGTTGGATATGGATCAAACCGAACAGGATTCTTTGTTCCATCGGTACGTTCGTATCCCATGGCAGTGTAGTATACCTTGCAGGGGCGTTTGCTTCCTTCCGCCCTGCGCCCAATCTGGTTTCTATTGTCTGGTCGCCCGTAGCGACAGGTGCAATTGTTTCGGCGCAGACAGTTGCCGTGTTGGCACACTTCGGAGGGATTGCCTGTCCGCAAATCCATGTTTTTTGAGATACAGTGATACCTCGGTTTACGAACCCCTTGGCTTACGAACTTTTCGGTTCACGAACGTTACATTTATGAAAATTTTACCTCGGCATACAAACTATGTTTCAGGATACACACGGATCTGCCACAATGTGTGATGTGTCGTTTGCGAACGAGCCCGTTCTCCTAACAGGAAAATGGCAGCCGGCTTGTTTTGGTCCTGTATTCCCAACCCCCAGTCGTCGGTTAAAGCCATGTGATTGGTCAAGAACGCAGCAGTGAGGGGGGGGTGGGGGGTTTACAGACAGAGAGTGAAGCTATTCTCCAAAAAAGAAAATGGCTTCCGACATTTTTTTTTGTGTTCTATTCCCCGCCCCCACTCTTCGGTTAAAGCCACGTGATTGGTCAAGAACGCAGCAATGATGGGAGGTGATTTCAACATTAAAGAGACAGGCAGACGACAGAGTGACAAAATGAATAGAAAACAGTGAAATTTTGACTCGTTTCAACTTTGATAGTTCAAAGGCAAAGTGTAGACTGCAAGGTTAAAATTCCCATCAATCAGGCTCCACAAATAACCCGCACTAGCTATCAGTTCAACTTGAAATGAAAAGACAAGCAAGGAAACCAGCTGTTAATGATGTTTTTAGGATGTCTGCTTGCATCTGTTGCCGTCATCTCAAAACATCTTTCCCCATTGGAATAACTGGAAATCCTATTAATCCGTTCCACCCCCCAAAAAAGCATCTTAACTTATTCACTGCTATTCATGAATATCTTAGAAAATTGAAAATATGATTTAGAGCGCCATTCCTAAATTAGTTCGGGTTTTTTTTTTCTTTATTTTGCCGATAAAGCGCTGGCTTTAGGGGCCAGCGTTTCCTATTTTTCCATGTTAGCGCTTTGTCAGCTGTTGTTAAGGCGCTATATAAATCAATATACATTGTATTGTCTTTTGGACAGCCACCCTCATTTCAAGCTAGCCACACAGCTAATAGACAACATATATTAGATAGCTGGCTGGATGGATAATAATAATAAGAATATTAATAAGAATATTAATAATCATATTCATAGTCATAATACACGTTTTTTTCTGTGGGTGAGCAGCGACAGCCACAAGCGCCAGCATTCACTCAACCCGGAATTAAATCAAATACATCAAAAACTAGCTAACTAATAGCTAGCTAATAGATAGCTAACCTGATAGCCAGATAGCTACATAGCTAGCCAATATATAATAATAATAATAATAATACATTTCATTTATAAGCGCCTTTCCAAATTCTCAAGGTCACTTGACAGTCACAGAATAAGTTTGTTTGTGGGTGAGCAGTGGCAGTTACACGCGTCAGCGTTCACTCAACCCTTAAGTAACTCAAATTGATAGAAAACTAGCTAGCTAGTTAATAGATAGCTCATTAGCTAGATAGCCAATAGCTAGATAGATAGCTCGATAGCTAGCTGGCCATCTAGATAGCAAATAGAGAGATGGCTAGCTAGTTAACTGGCTAGCTAGATAAATAGATGTATAGCTAGCTAGTTAGCCAGACAGCTAATAGACAGCATTTTATTACTATTTGACAAGTGTCTGAGTTGCGGAATCCGTTTTCTGACAACCAAAGCGAAATTTTTGTCACGGAAACAATATGATTTTCCTGTTTTTTTTTTTTTTTTGATGTGATTAGTCTGGGAATCAAAGAGGACGTGGGAAGTGTTTTGCTGTTTTTTTTTTTTTTTTAATGAAGCCAGTTTAATGTATAAGGCCCCTTGACCTTGATGCATTTACGTGCCTGGTTGACGTATTTGTGCAAGGAACAAGCTACGCAGTGTTTAAACGTCCGCCCCGGGAGAATCTAAACAGTGGGCCAGTGAAATGGATTTGCAAATGTGGGGGTTAAACACGCGACCTTTGGGCATAAAGGCTTCTGTCATTGGCTCTCATTGGAGGCGGCACATGATTGCGTACATACACACACACACACACACACACACACACACACACACACACACGCACAACGATCCCTGTTCAAATACAGTGATACCTCAATTTACGAACCCCTTGGCTTACGAACTTTTTGGTTTACGAACGTTAAATTTCTGACCATTTTACCTTGGCATACGAACTATTTTTCGGGATACACACGGAGCGCCACAATGTTCGCGAACGAGCCTGTTATAACAAGAAAATGGCAACCGACTGTTTTTGTCCTCTATTCCCCGCCCCGTCTTTGGTAAAAACCACGTGATTGGTCTGGAACGCAGCAGTGAGGGGAGGTGGTTTCAACATGAAAGAGACTGGCAGACGACAGAGAGAGAATGAGAAAATGGATAGAAAACAGTGAAATTTGGACTCGTTTCAACTAGTTCAACAAAGCAGAGTGTAGACTGCAAGGTTAAAATCCCCGTCAATCACGCTCCACAAATAACCCGCACAAGCCATCTGTACACTTGACTTCACAAAAAGCTATCAACCCAGCTAAACAGAACACAATTGATGAGGAACTAGATAAAATTATCGCAGGGAAAGAACCTATAAGGGATCATTCCTCAAGATGGTGAAAGAAGAAGGCTGCGTTCCTCATCACGTGTTTAATGCTGATGAAAGCGGCCACTCCATTGCATCAAGCCATCAACGACCCTCACAAAGGTCAATAAAACGACTTTATTATAAAGTCCAATTTATTTATTTAATTATAATACCATAGCACATACATAAAATAAGGTCTATTTTGTGGAGTTTTAAGGTTTAGAAAATTAGAATTAGAAATTAGAATTAGAAAATTACATTTTATGGAGACCTTGGAACGGATTATTCTCATTTTAATGGTTTCCTATGTGAAATTAATTTTTGGGATCCCCAAACAAGGCGCTTGAATGTCAAACACTCGTCGAAGCTTTGAAGCTCAAAAAAGAGAAATCCCTCACCGAGGCGGCTCGACTCGTCACACTCGCAAACATCGCACGTGTCTGTGGACAACGGGATTATCGGTTCGGGATGAAAGGTCAGGCGCAGGCAGGCGACCGGGATTAACTCATTCACTGCCAGATGATGTGAAAAAATGTGTCCACTCCAGTGCCAGGGTTTTTGTCATTGTCACTTGAATTCTAGGAACCACAGAATAATGAGTTTTAGGACTACATAAACATTCAATGCAGCGTTAGCAACTTTAGACTCTCTTTTTTCATCTGAAAAAAATAGTTAATTCCTAAATTATATGGGTCTGGAGTTATATGACTTTCAAATGGGGGCGGATGTACAAAATACAATATATACATATTGATTTACAGTATACAGTGATACCTTGGCTTACGAACTTAATTGGGTCCCAGAAAGTGTGTGTAAGGTGAAAGGCGTGTATTCCAAACATTAATTTCCCATACGAAACCATTAAAATGAGAATAATCCGTTCCCAGGTCCCCATAAAACAATTTTCTACTACATAAGCCTTAAAACTATGCAAAATATACCTTATTTTACATATAATAAACATGCTGTTGTATTGGAATTAAATAAATAACCTGTACTGTGTAATCAAGTCATTTTTACTTCCCTTTGTGATGGTCGTTGATGTAATAGCCCCTTGATGATATGATATCCGAGTGAAGTTTCCGTGCTTTCTTGGTGATAATACCCTCACTAACAATGTCCCCTGCTAGCTGCTTTTCATTAATTCAAATCAATATAAGTTGTTCAACCTCTTCTCTTGAATGAGACCGTTGCTTAGACAACACAGAAACAACCTTAGCCACACGTAGCAATGGTCGACTTAGCATAACTGGTACTGGGATGCTAAGTCACACAAACGCACACCTCGTTCGCGTTTCTCGATGATTTCTGTCTTCTGCTAAAGCGTAATTTTCTTTTGTGTCCTCTTAACACTAGCCTGTGGTGGGGTCTCTTTCGGTCCTGTAATAGTAAAAGTACTCCACTCAATAACAAACCACGTATGCACTCAAGGAAAGGGGTGATGAAAACTAGTCCGCCAGCCACCTCCGTGTGATTTGTTTTGTTTGCCGAAAACTAGTTCGTATGCCAAGATTATACTCTCGCGAATTTAATGTTCGTAAGGCGAAAAGTTCGTAAACTATAGCGTTCGTAAACTAAGGTATCACTGTATTCTGTGGGTCCTGGAATTGGAGTGACAATGACAAAAACCCTGGCACTGGAGTGGACACAAAGAGTGAAACTCAAGATGAGGTCAATTGTCACTCTCTCTCAGGAGATGTCCTTGCCCTAAACAGGAAGTCACACATTAGTTTGCCAAAATGGAAAGAAGGAAACCAGAGAGCGTGGGGGGAGATTATCGTCTCCATATCCGCGGGTACAATAGAACCCGTCTCCACTAAGTAAGGGATACGATACCAATGTACCTGCGTTGAATGGAAAGCTAAGTAGCCTAGCCGCTGTTCTTTCTTCACGTGGGATTGTAGTAAAAAAACAAGAACAACAGTGTCGCTTTCACCCGCGGGGTGACATCATCGGGCGGTGGAAGTTTCTCTTATGGTGGCGCATAGCCCCCCCCCCCCACTCCTCCCTCTCTGTTTGTTGTGGTTTCCATGGATTTTCTCATCATTTAACATTGACACTTTCATTTATAGGACAACCGACACCATTTGTTTGTTTCCTGACATCAGAAAAACGTTTTCTAGCATCTAAAATAGCCAAAACACGCAGGCTGATATTTTTAGTCAAATGTAAAACACTAATAAAATGACTTAAAGTGTCCCAAAACTGCCACAAAATGAGCTCGGAACTGGGCGGGCAGTTTCAGAAAGTCCCGCCCCCTTGTTCGTGACGTCATGCCAGGACACTCCTTCACAAACTGCCTTGATCCAGAATCAAAACAATGTCTTCAGAGAGTTCAGATTCGGAAAAAGAATTTCTTGTTACTCATCCAGTTATGAATATGATTCAAATAGTTCTGAAGAGGAAAGCATACATGTTTGCAATCGATTCTAGAAGTCCTTCCGTATCAATTGGAGCCATTTGGACTCCAATGTAGCGCCCAGAAAATGCACAAGATGGCGCACAAGCTCTGTTGGAAATGGGCTAATTTGTCCACTGGGAATTTGTGTCAACTTACACCTTCTTTATGCGTGCTACCGCAATTGGCTGCGACACACAACGATTCACTATCCCGTTATAAATGTCGTTTTCCTTCTAATTTCGTCATCAACACGGTGTTTTCAGATGAAAAAAAGTACCCAAAATGCATTGTGTGTCGCTTTCTCGGTCAGGGGCGTTACCTCCGTGACATCACTTATGACGTTGTCATCAACTCGAAAACAAGACTTCCTGAATATTCAGTGCAAGTCTTAAAAGTGATTGGTCAAGAACGCAGCAGTGTGGGGAGGTGGTTTAAACATTAAAGAGACAGGCAGACGACAGAGAGAGAGTGAGAAAATGGATAGAAAACAGTGAAAATTGGACTTGTTTCAACTTTGATAGTTCAAAGCAGAGTGTAGACTGCAAGGTTAAAATATCCCATCAATCAGGCTCCACAAATAACCCGCACAAGTCATCTGTACACTTGATGCAAAAAGCTATCAATCCAGCTAAACAGAAGACAATTGATGAGGAACTAGGTAAAATTATCGCAAAGAAAACCGACAAGGGATCATTCCTCAAGATGGTGAAAGAAGAAGGCTACGTTCCTCATCAAGTGTTTAATGCTGATGAAAGCGGCCACTCCATTCCATTAAGCCATCAACGACCCTCACAAAGGTCAATAAAACCAATTTATTATACTGTACAGTGTATTTCTTTAATTATAATACCATAGCACATTTATTCTACATAAAATAAGGTCTATTTTGTGTAGTTTTAAGGCTTAGAAAATTAGAAAGTAGAAAATTATGTTTTATGGGGACCTGGAAACGGATTATTCTCATTTTCAAGGTTTCCTATGGGAAATTAATTTTTGGGATACACACTTTTCGCCTTAAACACACTTTCTGGGAACCAATTAAGTTCGTAAGCTGAGGTATCACTGTACAAGCCAACACATGAAACGAGATGAGACGACTTGGTCAAAACAGGAAGAGAACATCTCTTGACCTGAGCATCCAGTGGCCCATACTGCCCCCTCACCCCCCCCCCCCCCCCCCAAAAAAAAAAAAAAAAATCTGCATCTAAGAAATAACATTTCTAATGTGATGCACGGCGCAAAATGTCTCAGGTTTAATATCAAGAGCAGCTGTATAGCCCGAAGCTCGACAAGAATAAACACATCCCGCTCTCCTGCGAGCCGCACGGAATTGAATCTCATCCAAGAAAGTGGAAGAAGGGGGGCGGGGGGGCAGCGAAAGAAAATGGCAGAAAGAACGAGAAAGATCAAGATAACAATCTTTATTTCAAGTTTATTTGAATTAGGAGCAGCACATTTTGTTTTCCCCAAGATGACATTCATCATGTCACCAAAAGACAAAATGTCCCCCGTCCCGTAATGGACTTTGATTCATAAATCAGACGCGCCATATATTTATAGTGCAACATATTTAGAGAGAGGGAAAGGTTGAGCCTTAAAGGACAACCGACGTCTCCGGACAAGTTGTGTCCATCATTTGTAAAATGGCTTCAAATGACTTCTTCTGAGCGTACTTGACAAAGATTCCACCGCAGATAGCTATATTTTACCTTTTAAGACTCGCGCTGAATATTCCGGAAGTCTTATTTTGGAGTACGTGACGAGTCCGTACGTGACGTCACTGAAGGAACGCCCCTGACCGAAAAAAAGGACACATTGTAGCAGTCCTTCCATCACGTCATTGTATTTTGTTGTACTTGTTTGGTTTGAAAACTTCGTGTTGCACTAAAAAGAGGGCGACAAAGCTCCGTGTAAGGAATTAATCAATTCCTTACACGGAGCTTTGTCGCCATTTTCTGCCTCTTTTGTAGTGCTACATTTCCCTCCCCTATTGCCTCAAAATTACACGCAATAAATTCTTTAATCGATTGCAAACTGGTATGCTTTCCTCTTCAGAACTATTTGAATCCTATTCATAACTGGATGAGTAACAAGAAAGCATCTTCTCTGAATCTGAAGCCATTATTTTGATTCTCCAGCAAGGCAAGACGTCTTGGGGTGATGCCACGAACAAGGGGGCGGGGCCTTCTGAAACCGGCCACTTCCGGTTTCATTTTGAAGTAGTTTTTGGACACTTTAAGTCAAATTTATTGGTGTTTTGCATTTGACTAAAAAGATGATACTGCGTGTTTTGGGTATTTTAGATGCTATAAAACGTTTTTCTGATGTCAGTTAGGACACAAAAAAGTGATGTCGGTTGTCCTTTAAGTCATTAAAAAAAAGACATTGTTTAATTTCAAAATTAATGGGTGGTAAAATACCACGGATTGCCAACCACGCCAATCCCTACCCACTTTCCCAGCGCAAGTTTTTTTTTGACGTTCCAGACCACCCATGCAAATGAAAACCGGGATATTAAAATACCCGATTGAACTACTTTCCGGTTGTAAAATTGACAACTGTCGACCACTCCCCCTTGCATCCCCAAAGTACTTAAAGTCAACAAATCCCAACTTCCCGCAACATACAACAATAATTATGCCTGAAGATTTCCATTCTAAAATGAGAAGCTGTCTGTCACTGTCTGTCGGCGTAAAATGCAGAAATCACAGCCAGAAAACTGAATGGAATCATTTCCTGTTTCGTTCTTCTTTTCGTTCAAATTGACACCGTCTCAAACGAAATCGGTGTGCTGCCACCAAGTGGCCGATGGCGGAATATGTATATATCTTGTGCGCTGTCGTAACTGGCGTGCCCCCCCCCCGCATACATTACATTTTTATTTGGATCAAAATATAGGTATGACTAACTTTATTGAACAAAAATAAATAAATTAATTAATAGATAAATCAATAAATAAATGAGCAAACAAATAAATAAATTTATAAATAAATAAAGTAACTAATTCATTAAAAATAAATAAATACACACAGAAATAAACAAATAAATAAACACATAGACAGACAGACAGAAAACTAGCTAGCTAGCTAGACAGCTGGCTAGATAGCTATCTGGCTAGCTGGTGAGATAGCTAACTAGCTACATACATACATGCATACATACACAGACAGATAACGAGCTAGCTAGACAGCTGGCTAGATAGCTAGCTGGCGAGATAGCTAACTAGCTAAATGAATAAATAAACACATTGATAAATTAATATTTAATAAATGGATGAATAAATGAACAAATAAATGGACAAATAAATAGATCAATAAATGCATCGATAAATGGATAAATGATAGGTTGATAAATTGATAGATGGTAAAATAAATTAATTAATAGGTCAATAGATAAATAAATAAATCCATACACACATAAATGAATAAATGATAATAAAGTGAATAAATAAATACATGCAACAACCCAAAAAAATGGAAATTACTCGCATACACATTGTAAAATGCTCATACGCCCCCCCCCCCCCCCTTGGAGTTGTACTTGTAATTGAAGCCTCCTGTCAGCAATTGCTGCATTTGTTTTTATAACCCAAATTCAGCAAATTATTTTAACTAGGGAAGTGATGTGAAGGAGGGGGGGCGGGCCAGAGGCCTACCTGCACCAACGACTTTCAAGCTACCGTTTTATTAGCCACTTGATAGAAAACAAATGTTTTGTTACTCGCGTAAGACGCCTTGACATGCTGTCGTCTCGGAAATCCAAATCGCATTTGCGTTCCCGTTACTTCAAACCCGCTAGCTAAAAACATGTTTTTTTAATCATAATAATAATACATTTCATTTATGAGCACCTTTCAAAACTCTCAAGGTCACTTTACAGTCACTGGATCAGTTTTTCTGTGATCTTCTGTCATCTTTCAGCCACACGCGCCAGCGTATAACTCAAATAAATAAAAAGCTAGCTAGCTAGCCATTAGATAGCTAATAGATAGCCAGCTAACCATCTAGCTAGCTAAGAGATAGCATGCCAGCTGGATAGCCAGCTAACTAGCCTGCTAGCTAGTAGAGAGCTAGCTAGCTGGATAGATAGCTAACAGATAGCCAAGTACATAGTGCCCTTCTCCATCAGTTTTCTCAGCAAAACATGCTAACTATGTTAAAATGTGGCTAATTTCTTCATTGCTAATAAAAAATAAATGAAAAAAACGCCATGTGAAGCCTCTAATCTTTAGGTCGTCTGTCTAGAGCTAAGCTAACACGACGCATAACGTATTTTAGCATATTGTAGTTGATGCTAGCATATTGTAGCATATTTTCGCATATTTTAGCGTATATCGCGCAATGAAATGGCTAGACCGATAGATCGTCGACTATCAAGTCGCGTTTTGAGTTGTCAACTCCATGATTTTTCTTTACGTGGTCTGTCAAGAGCTAAGCTAACATGTTTGCATAGCATATTTTAGCATATTCCAGCATATTTTAGCATATTTTAGCTGATTGTATCATATTTTAGCATATGTTGCGCAATGAAATGGCAAGACCAATAGATCGTCGACTATCAAGTCGCGTTTTGAGTTGTCAACTCCATGATTTTTCTTTACGTGGTCTGTCAAGAGCTAAGCTAACATGTTTGCATAGCATATTTTAGCATATTCCAGCATATTTTAGCATATTTTAGCTGATTGTATCATATTTTAGCGTATGTTGCGCAATGAAATGGCAAGACCGATAGATCGTCGACTATCAAGTCGCATTTTGAGTTGTCAACTCCATGATTTTTCTTTACGTGGTCTGTCAAGAGCTAAGCTAACACGACGCATAGCGTATTTTAGCATATTTCAGCATAGTTTAGCATATTTTAGCTGATGCTAGCATATTGTATCATATTTTAGCATATTTTATCTGATTGTAGCATATTGTAGCATATTTTAGCGTATTTTAGCGTATATCGCGCAATGAAATGGCAAGACCGATAGATCGTCGACTATCAAGTCGCGTTTTGAGTTGTCAACTCCATGATTTTTCTTTGTTTGTCTGTCAAGAGCTAAGCTAACAGAATGCATAACATATTTTAGCACATCTTAGCTTATTTTAGCATATTTTAGCATATGTTAACATATATTAGTGTGTTTTAGCTTATTGTAACGTATTTTAGTGTATACCGCGCAACAAAAGGGAAAGACCGATAGATCGTTGACTATCTAGTCGCGTTTTGAGTTGTCAACTCCATCATGGATGCCAAGGAAGTCTTTGCTTTGACTGATTAATGAGGTTTTTTTGTCGCTTTTTTTGTGATCATGTGATGAAAAAAACGGGCGTGTCACTTAAAGCATCATTCTTGATGTGCTTTGTGGCAAATTTCCCTCTTAAAAGCCAAAAACAACCTCAAAGCAACCAAATTGCTCTTATGTGGGGGAGGGGGGGGGATGTCTGGAGGAACATGAAGGGCACGTTTAATGCTCCGGGGCAAAAAAAAAAAAAAAAACAGTTGTGGGGGGTGGGGGTCTTCCAATCTGGCTCCAGCGGCCTTACGGTTAGTCTGCAGACATTTGCGGCGCTCGGCGTGCGATGAGCGCCGCTATAATTTGGGGTTTCGTCAACACGCCGGCAAAAGGAAGCGCAATGGGCGTCCCGCCTGGCTGACTTCTCCACCCCCTTTCTTTCTTTTTTTTTCTTCTTCTTCTTCTTGGCTGATTTGATGCAATTTAGACGAGAAAAAAAACGTAAATACCTCAATAGACACCACACCAAAGTCCGCTTAGAAGTTGCAGACTTTCTTTGGATCTTCCAAGTGATGGACCCCCCCCCCCCCCCCCCCCCCCCCCCGCCTCTTCTCTTTCATGCCACTTTATTTGATTACAAGGGAGGGTCCCTTTTTTGAGGCATCAGAGGGAGTTTGGGACTTCCTAAAATCAACCCTACCCCCCGTACAACGTCTTTACCCATTGAAATAACTAGAAATGCTATTAATCCGTTCCAAACCAAAAAAAAAGCATTTTAATTCATTCACTGCCATTCATAAATGTATTCGGGAATTGAAAATATATATGTATTCGGGAAATGAATATATATATTAGCTATCTAGCTGGCTATATATTGGCTATCTAGCTGGCTCTTAGCTATCTATCTGGCTAGATATCTATCTGGCTAACTATTAGCTATATATTAGCTAGATTTTTATCTATTTGAGTTACTTCCTGGTTGAGTGAACGCTGCCGCATGTGGCTGCCGCTGCTCACCCACAGCATAACTGACTGTAAAGTGACTGTGACTGTAAAGTGACCTTGAGAGTTTTGAAAGGCGCTTAGAAATAAAATGTATTATTATTAATAGATAGTCATCTAGATAGCTAACTAGCTATACAGCTAATAGCTAGCTACCTATACAGCTAATAACTAGCTAGCTACCTATTCAGCTAATAGCTAGCTAGCTATACAGCTAATAGCTAGCTAGCCATGATATTTTAACCACCCCCGCTGGCATTGTTGTATCCATCGTAGCTCAGCAACATTTTTGGACCTCGATAACAATCTCCTGCTGTAGTATCGAGTCCCATTTCACCGGGGGGGCGGTGCTTAGGGGGTTGGTGAAGCGTGTAAAACCTCAATTTTCTCTCCGAAGACTCGCATGCTGCGTCTTGCTCACTACACTCGCCTTGGCCTTCGCCGAAAAGCGAGAGGTTAAGACTTGTGACTTCCTCCCACGTGTGCAGGTTCAACAACTGCCTTTTTTTGGGGGGGGGAGGTTGAGAAATGCGTCTTCTGGCGCCAAGGCTTGCCAAAATAAGATTTTTTTCCCTTCCCCCGCGCACATATCTGTCTGTCCTTGGCGCTCTTTCAGTATTTGAGATAACGCTGCCGTACAGTCTACCCACCCCATCCTCCTCTTTACACACACACACATTCCTGTTTCAAATGTTTTGTGAGGTCCGGATAACTCCAGATTAAGGAGTGAGGGCCACCGTTGGTGATAAGTTTAGAGAAGAACTAATGTTACATTTGAAGAATAAATGTCACCCCATTTCCCACTTGAAGTTCAGGTTCAAGTTCTTTAAAAACATAGAAATAAAAAGTGAACTTGAAACTGAAATAACAGCAGGAGTGAGGTTTCTGAATGGGTACATTCAAAGTCCTCACCGCTGTGGTGAATTTGGTTAAAATATTGTTTTACTTTTTTGTGGTATGAACTTTTTCCTCTCATTAACCACACACACACACACACACACACACACACACACACACACACACACACACACACACACACACACACACACACACACACACACACACACACACACACAAACACACACAGTGAGTAAAAAGTGTGTGTATCCAAGTGAAATGAAAATACACACCAAAAAAATCATTTGGGGTGAATTTGTGAGGACCTTCCTGAAACTTTAACAGGTGCATATATAGACCCTCTAGACACCTTTAGAATGAAAAACTTGTGAGGACCGGCCAAAAGGTCCTCACTTGTCTAAAATGTCCTCACTACAATGGTATAAAATGTTAGTGGTCCTCACAAGACTAGTCATACAAACACACACATGGAACACTGCTGCAACCGCGAACCCACCTGGTTATCAGCAGGTTGGCCTATTTCAACCCCGCCCCCACCAAAAAAAAAAAATCCTCCCGTATGTACGTATCAGGCGCAATTCACAGACTATTTAGTGTTTAACTCATTCACTGCCAGACGATGTGCAAAAATGTGTCCAATCCAATGCCAGGGTTTTTGTCATTGTCACTCAAATTCCAGGACCCGCAGTATACTGACTTTTAGGATGAAATAAGCATTTGAAACGGCGTAAAAAAACTTTAGACCCTCTTATTTCATCAGAAAAAAAGAGTTAAAACCTAAGTTATATGGGTCTGAAGTTATATGAGCTTGAAATGGGGGCAGATGTACAATACAACATTTAGCTTGTAGTAGACGTGCACATTCCACCATGACGTCCCTGATCCACTGCTGAAAAGGACGCTTTGATCCTCTCCTCTTTCATCTAGAACTGCTTCATGTCACAAAGAGGGTACAGCAAGTGCTGAAGAATGAATGACTCTGTGTCTTTGTGTTGTCATATTATTATTATTATTTGTTTTTTGACTCCTGTATTTTGTGTTTCTACTTCTTTCTTTCCTTTCCTCTTCCTTTCATAACTTTGCTGCTGTAAAATGTAAATTTCTCCACTGCGAGACGAATAAAGGTACATCCAATCCAATATTGATTTATAGAGCGCTTTGACAACAGCTGAAGCTGGAACAAAGCGCAAACATGGAAAAATAGTGTAAACGCTCTCTTCTTTCATCAGAAAATAAGAATTAATTCTTAAATGATATGCTTGTGGAGTTATATGAGCTTGAAATGGGGGCGGATGTACAAAATGCAATATATACATATTGATTTAAATAGCGCTTTAACGAGAGCTGAAGCTGGAACAAAAAGCACGAAAATAGGAAAAAGGAGAAATGCTGCCCTCTTACAGAAGTGAAAAAAAAAAAAACATTTCCAGAGGTCTGACCAGCGCTTTATCGACACCCAAGCATGAAAATAACAAATTCGGTAATTGGCGCTCCTGGTCATATTTTCAATACCTGAATGCATTCGTGAAGGGCAGTGAATGAGTTAAACAGTGGCTAACTCCCCTCTATACTACGCCCCAATTTTTTTTTTTTTTTTTTTTTTTTTGGGGGGGGGGGGGGTGTTCAGCTCATAAAACGAGGTCGAGTCACTTAAAGGTTTTCAAGCATCGTTAACAGTGTCACGACCCCCAAAAGAGAACCAGAACAAGTAACGGCAGTGTGTCGTCGGGTAACTGCTGAGTCAGCTGAACCCTGATGCGCAAATAAACACACTAAAAAAACAAAAAACAATAATTAAAGGACAACCGACACCTTCGGACAAGTTGCGTCCATAATTTGTAAAATGGCTTCAAATGACTTCTACTGAGCGCATTTGACAAAGATTCCACCGCATATTAAAGCTATATTTTATGTTTTAAGACTCTCACTGAATACTCATGAAGTCTTGTCACGTCAGGCGTCAACTCGAAAACGTCACTGAAGGAACGCCCCTGACCGAGAAAGTGACACACAATGCATTTTGGGTACTTTTTTTTCATCTGAAAACGCCATGTTGATGGCGAAATTAGAAGAAAAACGACACAAATAACGCCATGGTGAATCGTTGTGTGTCGCAGCCAATTGCGGTAACACGCATAAAGAAGGTGTAAGTTGACACAAATTCCCATTGGACAAATCAGCCCATTTCCAACGGAGCTTGTGCGCCATCTTGTGCATTTTCTGGGCGCTACATTGGAGTCCAGACAGCTCCAATTGATACGGAAGGACTTCTTTAATCAATTGCAAACATTTATGCTTTCCTCTTCAGAACTATTTGATAATAATAATAATAATAATAATAATAATAATAATCCATTTCATTTCTAAGCGCCTCTCAAAACTCTCAAGGTCACTTTACAGTCACAGGATTTTTCTGTGGGTGAGCAGTGGCAGCCACATGCACCAACGTTTACTCAACCTGGAATAACTCAAATAAATAAAAAGCTAGCTATCTAGCTAATATCTAGCTAGCTAGCTAGCTAATAGATAGCCAGCTGATAGATAGCCAGGTAACCACCTAGCTAGCTAATAGATAGCGAGCCAGCTGGATAGATAGCCAGCTAGGTAGCTAATACATAGCTAATAGATAGCTAGCTAACAGATATTGAAGCTGGATAGATAACTAATAGATAGCCAGCTAGACATCTAACAGATAGCCAGCGAGCTAATGTAAGCCGACCTGCAGAAACAAAATATTAAAACAAAAGAAAGTAATTAATTTGAATCGTATTCATAACTGGATGAGTAACAAGAAAGCATCTTCTCAGAATCTGAAGCCATTGTTTTGATTCTGGAGCAAGGCAGTTTGTGAAGGAGTATCCTGCCGTGATTTTGTGGCAGTTTTGGGACACTTGAATTCATTTTTATTGGTGTTTTGCATTTGACTAAAAATATCAGCCTGCGTGTTTTGGCTATTTTAGAGGCTATAAAACGTTTTTCTGATGTCAGTTAGGAAACAAAAAAAATGGTGTCGGTTGTCCTTTAACTGTGCAATTTTTTTATCCCCCCCCCCTTGGAAAAAGTCACATTTGGGCAGCGGCGGGTGGGCTGCCGACGCCGTGTCGTCTGCGGATTGTCAAACCTGCGTGCGGCCGACGCGCCGGCTGGGGGCCAAAAACCTCATTAAAGTCCGGCGGCTCGTTTTCAATGAAACGACGACTCCCGTCGGGTCTCGGGCGAGCGCGGTTGAAGGCGTTCATTTGTTCGCAATGAGAGATTTTTTGGGTTCCTATTGAGGTCAAAGGTCGTCGTTTTATTCCATTCGTATTTTCTGATGACTTTTTACGGTCGAGAGGAAATTGACCATCACAGAATTTCTTCCAGGCCCACACCCGCGACTCAAAAAGTCAAAAGTTTGTATCGCAAAATGTCTTTTCCCATTGAAATAATTGGAAACACTATTAATCCGTTCCAACCAAAGCAAAATTCAATGCATTTTAACTCATTCACTACCATTCCAAAATTTGTTCAGGTTAGAATTTCTTCCATGCCCACACCCGCAACTCAAAAAGTCAAAAGTTTGTATCTCAAAATGTCTTTCTCCATTGAAATAAGTGGAAACACTATTAATCCGTTCCAACCAAAGCAAAATAAAATGCATTTTAACTCATTCACTACCATTCACGGATTTATTCGGGAATTGAAAATATGACATCGAGCGGCGTTCACAAATTAGTTCAGGTTTGATTTTCTTCCATGCACACACCCGCGACTTTAAAAGTCAAACGTTTGTATCTCAAAATGTCTTTCTACATTGAAATAAGTGAAAACACTATTAATCTGTTCCAACCAAAGCAAAATAAAATGCCTTTTAACTCAGTCACTGCCATTCACAAATTTCTTCAGGAATTGAAAATATGACATCGAGCGCCATTCCCAAATTAGTTCGGGTTTTGTTTTTTCTTGTTGCGGTGCCGATAAAGCGCTGGCCATGTCCTCTGGCAATGTTTTTTCCTTCCACAAGGGGCAGCATTTGCCTTTTGTTCATGTTAGCGCTTTGTTCCAGCTTCAGCTGTTATTCAAGCGCTATATAAACCAATACAGTATGTATATATTGCATTGTATTTTGTACATCTGCCTCCATTTCAAGCTCATATAACTCCAGAACCATATTATGTAAGAATTAACTCTTATTTTCTTATTTAATCGTAAATAGGCTCCATTCTGTTCACATACAAAAATAAATTAATAAAAAAAAAATCAAAAATAGGCCTTGCGCGTGTCTGTCTGGACTACTTTGCGGGTGTTGGTCACTGGCAGGGAAGAGATGGTTGGGGGGGGGGGGGTTTCCAGGTCTACCGGGCTTTCTGGAAATAGCTCTGGCATTTGCGCCGTGTGTTTATACGGGACGACCGCATCTAAAAACGGAGGGTGGGCTGCCTCCCGGTCACATCACGAGCTCAAAT
Source organism: Hippocampus bargibanti (assembly GCF_051943395.1). NCBI lineage: Eukaryota > Metazoa > Chordata > Actinopteri > Syngnathiformes > Syngnathidae > Hippocampus > Hippocampus bargibanti. The sequence goes on along the minus strand of NC_142738.1, from coordinate 1,543,297 downwards.
TGAGGCTTGGCTATTCTTAGTAGAACCTTGCCTGTGTTCAGCCTTGAGTCAGTCTTTGTGTGTCGGTGTGTCATCAGAAAAGTGGTCCCCAGAAAACATGAAAACGTGTTTGTGTGTGTGTGTGTGTGTGTGTGTGTGTGTGTGTGTGTGTGTGTGTGTGTGTGTATAAAGTCAAACGGAGACAAGGGGAAGCCTGTGTCCGCCCCCTACCTATTAATTCTCTTTGAGAGTTGGGATGGGGAGTGGGAGGCACGGGGGGGGGGGGGGGGGGGGGGGGGTCTTCGGGCTCGCCACAGCTAAATTGGGCTGTTTGTATATCCAACCCTGGTACGGACTCGTGCAACATAAGTGTTGATTATGTGAGTGTGAATGTGAACTCAATCACTATCGATCTATCGATCTATCTATCTATCTATCTATCTATCTATCTATCTATCTATCTATCTATCTATCTGCGTCTGTCTGTCTGTCTGATTTCTAAACATGACCTGCCAACAAGATATGAAGCTGTCGTAGTCCCAGAACATGGAAAAAAAATTAAAAATAGTACAGTGATACCTTGGCTTACGAACTTAATTGGTTCCCAGACAAAGTGTGTATGCCAAAAATTAATTTCCCATAAGAAACCATTAAAATGAAAATAATCTGTTCCCAGGTCCCCTTAAACATAATTTTCTACTTTCTAACGTACGAACGACACATCTCTCATTGTGGCGCTCCGTATGTATCCCGAAAAATAGTTTGTATGGCAAGGTAAAATGTTCATAAATTTAACGTTCGTAAACCGAAAAGTTCGTAGGCCAAGGGGTTCGTAAACTGAGGTAACACTGTACACAGCTTTGTGGGGGGGGGGGCAAAGACCCCGGCCCGCGTTCCTTCCCCGTCGTACAAAATGTTCTGGGTCAGAGCAGTTGGCCTGGAGCCAAGCCTCCGGTTGAAGTCGGATTGCTGCCAAGATGAGAGCAATAATAACACGTGGCGTCCACGCTCGGATCAGGTGACAACTGTGTCAACTGCTTCAAATGAAGGCTGACCTATTTTTTCCTTTGTTGACACGACGACATTTTACAGCCCGAACAATATTTGACCAAAACCAGGTTTCTAATGTTAGTTTTTGACAATAACGAGCGTTTTAATGATTTTTTTTGGTAGTTAATTAATTTAAGCAACAAAAAAAAAAAACCACTGATGAACCATTCGGGAGCCAAAAGAGCCGGATCTTTTTAGTGAGCCGAGCCAAAAGAACCGGCTCTCTGAAAAGAGCCGCAATTCCCATCACTACAATGCCGGCGAGCAGCTGTCCAGGAAGACCAAAGACAAGTGCAGTGATAAAGGCCACACTGTACTTCAGCCTGATAAGTTGCGCTTTTTTTTTCTTTTTTACAAGCAGACGAAGCGGCTTTTTACTGTCTGCTAACTCAGCGCCAACAGATGTGTTTACGCTGCACCTTTATGAGCGCTCATTAACGAGCGTGTGCGTGCGCGGAAACAATGGAAGGTTCACACCGCCGACCGACTCTGAGGCGCAATGAAAAAAAAAGACAAAGAAAAAGTGTGTATCCCAAAAACTAATTTCCCATTGGAAACCATTAAAATAAGAATAATCCGTTCCCAGGTCCCCATAAAACAGAATTTTCTACTAAATAAGCCTTAAAACTACACAAAATATACCTTATTTTATGTAGAATAAATGTGCTATGGTATAATAATTCAAGAAATAAACTGTACTATATAATAAAGTCGTTTTATTTACCTTTGTGATGGTCGTTGATGGCTTGATGGAATGGAGTGACCGGTTTCATCAGCATTAAACACTTGATGAGTAACGTATCCTTTTGAACGATGAAAGTTGAAACGAGTCCTTTAAGGCTTAGAAAATTAGAAAGTAGACAATTATGTTTTATAGGGACCTGGGAACTGATTATTCTCATTTTAATGGTTTACTATGGGAAATTAATTTTTGGAATACATACTTTTCACCTTACACACGCTGTCTGGGAAACAATTAAGTTCGTAAGCCAATGTATCACTGTATTTGAATCATATTCATAACTGGATGAATAACCTGAAAGCATCTTATCTGAATCTGAATCTGAAGCCATTGTTTTGATTCTGGAGCAAGGCAGTTTGTGACCCATACTGATGTCACGAACAAGGGGGCGGGACTTTCTGAATCTGCCCAGTTTCCGAACTCATTTTGTGGCAGTTTTGGGACACTTGAATTCATTTTTATTGGTGTTTTGCATTTTATTAAAAACATCAGCCTGCGTGTTTTGGCTATTTTAGATGCTATAAAACGTTTTTCTGATGTTGGTTAGGAGACAAAAAAAAATGGTGTCGGTCATTGTATTTTAAGGGCAATTTCTTTTTTTTTCCCGGGAGAAGGCGGGTGACAGATTTAGCATGTATGAAACCTCTGAAAATCCAAATCATTTGAACCACAAACGCTTGTATGATATACGATAAGAAACATTGAAATGTAGTAACCCTGGCGGAGGGTCGGATTGGGCCCTCGGTTTGCAGTGTGTGTGTGTGTGTGTGTGTGTGTGTGTGTTTGTGTAGATGGATAAGTGCCAAAGAGTAGGAGGAGGAGAAGTGGACTTTTTGGGAAGGATTTAGGATATCAGTGTTTGCTTTGGCCCACTTCCAAAGGACCCCTGGGCTCCTCTCAGTGGTCTATAATAAGAAATGGAGATGAGCGGCGGTGTGAAAGTGACCCGAAAGGAGACGGACAGATTGCGCTTTACATTTTTTTAAGGGCTCGAGAATCATTATATCGGCCATGCTGGAAAAAGAAATCATCTTTATTGGCCAAGTACAGTGATACCTTGGCTTACGAACTTAATTGGTTCCCAGACAGAGTGTTTAAGGCCAAAAGTGTGTATCCCAAAAATTAATTTCCCATAGGAAACCATTAAAATGAGAAGAATCCGTTCCCAGGTCCCAATAAACCAGAATGTTCGATTAAACAATCCTTAAAGGACAACCGACGTCTCCTGACAAGTTGTGTCCATAATTTGTAAAATGTCTTCAAATGACTTCCACTGAGCGTATTTTACAAAGATTCCACCGCATATAGCTAGATTTTACGTTTTAAGACTGAATATTCCGGAAGTCTTGTTTTTGAGTTGGTGACCAGTCTGTACGTGACGTCACTGAAGGAACGCCCCTGACCGAAAAAAAGGACACATTGTAGCAGGCCTTCCATCACGTCAATGTATTTTGCGGTACTTGTTTGGTTTGAAAACTTCGTGTTGCACCAAAAAGAGGCAGAATAGGGCGACAAAGCTCCATGTAAGGAATTAATCAGCCTGTGGAAACGGGCTGATTAATTCCTTCCTCCTGTCTTGGAACTATCAAAGTTGAAACGAGTCCAAATGTCACTGTTTTCTATCCATTTTCATATCACCGTAGTATGTCAATGATAAAGGAAAAAAACATGTCTTCATCCCAACCTGCAAGTATCTCCTCAGGCTAACGGCGCCTTAAAATATTAGCGCCCAGGTGAAAATCCACTTGGATGCGGAATAAAAGGCCGCCATTTAATTTGCGATTGCTGCTGTCAAAAGGACACTCGGAGGGATCAAATCTCTCAACTTGAAAAAAAAGAAGTCAGTCCTTCGAATGTGGCTATTGTGCCGCTATCAAATTAGCTATCAAATTAGCATGAAAAAAACAATCATCCGCCATAGTTTGTAGTTTGTCAGCATGACTTCACACAACGGTCACATGGGGGCATCCTTCTACCGGCAGGAGGAAGAATGCTGCTCAATCACACACACACACACACACACACACACACACACACACACACATGCACACACACACACACACACACACACACACACACACACACACACACACACACACACACACACACACACACACACACACACACATGCACACACACACACACACACGCGCAAACGTACACGCGCACACATGAACACAAGCACACAAACATATACACACACACATGCACACATTAACACATAAACACACACATAAACACACACATAAACACACTGACAAATAAACACACACACACATTGCAAAGCGAAACAAGAAAATGTTGGTATTTATGTCATATAAATAAATAATCTACTGGCTGTATATCCGACTGGCTATCTAGCTAGCTTTATGACTATTTAGCTGGCTGGCTTGATAGATAGCTGACTATCTATTAGCTAGCTAGCTAGCTTTCCATCTAATTGTCTTAGATAGCAAATAGAGAGCTAGCTAGCTCGATAACTAATAACTAGATAGCTAGCCAGCTAGATAGCAAATAGACAGCTAGTTAGCTAGCTCGATAGCGAATAGCTAGATAGATAGATAGCAAATAGCTAGCTAGCGCCATAGCTAATAGCTAGATAATAATAATAATCATAATAATAATAATAATAATACATGACTTTTATCAGTGCCTTTCAAAAGTATCAAGGTCACTTTACAGTCACAGGATCAGTTTTTCTGTGGGTGAGCAGCGGCAGCCACATGCGCCAGCGGTCACTCAACAGGGAATAACTGAAATACATCAAGTTAGCTAGCTAATACATAACTAATAGCTAGCTAGCTAGTTAGACAGCTAATAGATAGTTAGCTAGCTAGCCAGCTCAACCGGGAATAACTCAAATAGATCAAGTTAGCCAGCTCGCTAATAGATGACTAATAGATAGCTCGCTAGACAGCAAGTTAGAAAGCCAATAGATAGCTAACTAGGTACCCAGCAACGGTGAGATGGATAGCAAATAGAGAGCTAGCTAGATAGCTAGCGATGTGCACATCTGCTATGAAACTCGCCGCAGCTGTACTGGTAACTTGCGGTTCATCTTTTTTTTTTGTTCCAAACGGGTCACCTCTGCGACCTTTGCACGCCTTTCACTAGCCGCGCTCTCTCCCAAGGGGCTCGCCAAATATTAGCGGGGGGCGTGTGGAGGGGGACCAGATGGCCTCCTTCGGCCTAGCGTCTCTTTTTTGGGTGACATTCCGCTGGGAATTGCAGAGGACTTCTTTTTAGCATTCCGATGGAGGCGGATGAGGACGTGAGTGATGCAGTGGGCCGCCATCTGGGCCCTGGGGAACGCCTGCTTTGAGGCGGATAAATGTGTTCCAGCAAAGTGACGTCGTTGTCGTGCTATCTATTAGCTAGCTAGCTAGCTAGCTTTCTTTCAATTTGAGTTACTTCCAGGTTGAGTGAACGCTGGCATTTGTGGCTGCCGCTGCTCACCCACAAGAACACTTATGCCGTGACTGTAAAGTGACCTTGAGAGTCTCTTAGAAATGAAATTTATTATTATTATTATTATTATTATTATTATTATTACAACAATGCTTTCGCAACATTGTTTGGGAATTATACTCGATGTCTTCGGTTGGATTTGGCTAATGCCTGACGAGGGTCTTTTATATAATAATAATAATAATAATAATAATAATAGGAATAATAATAATAATAGGAGTCATAATAATAGGGATTAGGAATTATTATTATAATAATAAGAATACATTTGATTTCTAAGCGCGTTTCAAAACTCTCAAGGTCACTTTACAGTCACAGATCGTTTTTTCTGCCGCTAAGAAGCGGCAGCCACACGCGCCAGCGTTCACTCAACCCGGAAGTAACTCAAATGGATAGAAAGCTAGTTAATAGATAGCCAGCTGGACAGTTAGCTAACTAGCTAGATAGCCATATAGCTAACAAATAGCCAGCTGCATAGCTAGCTAGACAGATTTGGAAAATTTATTTAAAAATTATTTTAAAATTTTGATTTAAAAACATTGATTTCAAAAATTGGTTTTATATTTAAAAAATACATTTAAAAATATTGATTAAAGCATGTATGTATTTTTTTTTTGTTTAATCGCCTTTGTAGCAGCTCCTGTATCTTGTCTTTCTACTTCTTTCTTTCCTTTCCTCTTCCTTTCATAACTTTGCTGATGTGTTAGATCCGGGTAGAGTGAATGCTGGCGCGAATGGCTGCCGCTGCTCACCCAGCACAAAAAAATCCCGTGACTGTAAAGTGACCTTGAGAATTTTGAAAGGCGCTTAGAAATTAAATGCATTATTATTATTATTATTATTATTATTATTATTATTATTATTAGTAGTAGTAGTAGTATTGTTATTATGATGATGATGATGATTATTATTATTATTATTATAAACTGTTTTGATCAGAGTTTGAAACATCATTTGAAGTGAAATTTGCCACCGCGTGGCAAAACTTTTTGCCACGCTCGCCGAAGGGCCAGATGCTCCAGATTGTCCATCAATGGGATGTACAAAACACACACACACACACACACACACACGTGCACGTGCGCACAATGGCTGAAAGACAAGCAGATATGCGGCAAGTCAAGCGCGGATCAGAACGAGCGGCGTCAATGGACGTGGCGACAAAGCCCCCCGGCGATGAGAAAAGGGGAAATTGGCAAAGGCGAACACGGTCCCGCCCCCTTTGCCATCATCCTTTTGCCGCCTCGCCATTGTTTCAGAACAGATGCTACGTCCCATTAAGACGCCGTCAGCTGCGTAAGAATGCCACCAAAATTGGTCCACAATGGGAGACGAAAAAAGGGGGAAGAAGAAGAAAAACACAAATCAAGTTGAGCTATAGAGTTACGGCGGTACACTGAGTTTTCTGTCTTTTCCGGTCTCCGACCAAAATTCATGTACACATGTATACAGTACTGTTTCACTGCTATTTCTTTCATTACAATACCATAGCACATTTATTATACAAACAATTGTGTGTAGTTTTAAAGGACAACCGACACCATTTTTTGTTTCCTTAGTCACATCAGAAAGAAAACGTTTTATAGAATCTAAAACACCCAAAACACGCAGTATGATATTTTTAGTCAAATGCAAAACAGTAATAAAAATGAATTAAAGTGTCTAAAAACTACTTCAATTTGAAACCGGAAGTGGCCAGTTTCAGAAGGTCCCGCCCCCTTGTTCGTGACGTCACGTCAGGACGTCTTGCCTTCCTCGAGAATCAAAACGATGGCTTCAGATTCGGAGAAGATGCTTTCTTGTTACTCATCCAGTTATGAATATGATTCAAATAGTTCTGAAGAGGAAAGCGTGCGTGCGTGCGTGCGTGCGTGCGTGCGTGTGTGTGCGTGCGTGTGTGCGTGTGTGTGTGTGTGTGTGTGTGTGTGTGTGCGTGTGCGTGCGTGTGTGTGTGTGTGTGTGTGTTTTTTTTTTATGACTTGTCTTGTGACTAACATTTGATACCATACGTAGTGAGGACATTTTTGACAAGTGAGGACCTTTTGGCCGGACCTCACAAGTTTTTCATTCTACGGCCTTCTAGAGGGTCTATATATGCCGAGAGGTCCTCACAAATTCACCCAAAATGATTTTTTGGTGTGTATTTTCATTTCACTTGGATACACACATTTTTTACTCAGTGTGTGTGTGTGGTTAATGAGAGGAAAAAGTTCATACCACAAAAAGTAAAACGATATTTTCACCAAATTCACACCAGGGGTGAGGACTTTGAATGTACCCATTCAGAAACCTCACTGCTGCTGTTATTTCAGTTTCAAGTTCACTTTTTATTTCTTTGTTTTTAAAGAAGTTGAAGTGGGTAATGGGGTGACATTTAGTCTTCAAATGGAACACTAGTTCTTCTCTAAACTCATCAGTGGTCCTCACTGCTTATCTGGAGTTATCCGGACCTCACAAAACCATTGCAACAGGAGTGTGTGTGTGTGTGTGTGCGTGCGTGTGTGCGTGTGTGTGTGTGTGTGTGTGTGTGTGTGTGTGTGTGTGTGTGTGTGTGTGTGTGTGTGTGTGTACATGTATTTGCCTCTAAATGGTCCCTTCCCCGCTGCGTAATTGCAGGCTGGCCGTCAGTCCATTGGCTCTGCGCTGCGTGGCGACTAAAAAGATGTCGCTAATCCAGCCAAACGCCCCCCTCCCCCACGGACATAAAGCCGCAGGTCAAGCAGCTAGCGGCACTTGTATTCAATTCCAGCACGGCAGCCGCAAATTAGGACATGGCGACAAGACCCCGCGGCATTCTGGGTATTGTTGTGAGCTGCCAAGCGGTCTGAAATGACCTCCGCGAGAAGGAGCAGCCGGAGGGGGCCGGAGAAGAGATTGATGGCAGCTCACTGACCTGCTAGCTTCTTGATAAATTCATATCAGCTCTAGCTAGACGTGGAAGACTAAGGGGGTCGGATTTTTGTAGGCAGGCGCATGTGCGCTCCGCGAAAAATCTGCTGCATCTTCGTTGGCTTTACCGTGTTTGGGAATTTGGCTAGCTCGGCGTTGCAACGGATGTTTTTGTTGAATAATAATAATACATTTCATTTCTAAGCGCCTTTCAAAACTCTCAAGGACACTTTACAGTCTCGTAATTTTTTTTTGTATGGGTGAGCAGCGGCAGCCATTCGCGCCCGGAAGTACATACATATACATACACATACATACATGTGTATGTATGTGTATGTATATGTATATGTTTGTATATGTGTGTATCACAATTCGGTGACAGAAAATGGCCGACGTTTTACACAAAGCTGGTGGAAGTCGTGGTGCATGTGGTGTGAAGCGATTTTTGGTGGATTAATTGGAAGTAACGCAGATTCTGTTCACGCCCACAACAGCGCAAAACGCCACTTTCGACTGGCTATGTTGACTTGCTTCTCATGGACGTTAAGTCCACAGACTAATCCTATTATATTATAAGAGTGACAACAGTGTTTATTCACGCAATGCCTGAATGAATGAATGAATGAATGAATGAATAGAAAATACATAAATAAATAAATAGATAACTGGATAGATAAATAAATAAATAGATGAATGAATTAATGAATTAACAGACAATTGCGTAAATAAATACATACATATCTATGTAAATAAATAAATAAATAAATAAACAGGCAGGTATGCAAATAAATAACAATAAATAAAAATAAGTGTCAATAAATAAATAAATAAATAAATAAATAATACATGCATAAATAAATAGATAAATAGCAAAATAGATAACTAGATAGATAAATAAATGAATAACTAGATAAACGGATGAACGGATGGATAGATGAATGAACGAACAAACAAACGAGCAGACAATTACAGAAATAAACACATACATACATATCTATGTAAATAAATAAACACACAAATAAATAAACAGGCAGGGATGCAAATAAATGAATAAATAAATAATAATAATACGGGTACACAAATAAACCAATAAATAAATAAATGAAAATATGAATAAATAAATAAATAAATAAAAAATATAAATAAATAAATAAATAAATAGATAAATAGCAAAATTGATAACTAGATAGATAAATAGATAAATAAATGAATAAATAGATAAACGGATGGATAGATGAATGAATGAATTACAATTACGGAAATAAATAAATACATACATATCTATGTAAATAAATAAATACACAAATAAATAAACAGGCAGGTATGCAAATAAATGAATAAATAATATGGGTAATAATAATACGGGTACACAAATAAACCAATAAACACATACACAAATAAATAAATGCATAAACACATGAATAAGTAGATCAATAAATAGCTAAATATATAGATAGAAAAAGTAAATAAATAAGCTGTTCATCGGAACTGTTGTGTCTGCTGAATGACGACCTTCTGTTGGATATCTCATAATGGCCGCCATGACACCCCCCCCCCCTTTTTTTTTCATCAAAAGGCGTGAATAGCATTAGTGCAAGTCATTGCACCCATAGCGGTGTGGCCAGGCCTGAAACGCCGGCCGCCAGGTCCCCGCGCCCACTTTCACACACCGATAAATGATTGAGGGACGAAAAACCTGCCCCGCCAATCGAGGAAAAGGACGCGTCACCGTGGACGGATGGACGGACGCCATAAAAATGGCCGTCGCGGACGTCTGACAGAAGCCTCGTATTAGAAGTGAAGGGGAACGGGTTGGCCTCCGATGGGCTGAAAGAGCTCCGGACAAAAGACACCCCGGGGGGGGGGAGGGGGGGGCGGTCCCCGAGTTAGATGTCATTAATAACAATAACAAATACTATTAATCTGTTCCAAACAAAGCAAAATAAAATGCATTTTAACTCATTCACTACCAACCACGGACTTATTCGGGAATTGAAAATATGACATAGAGCGCCATACCCGAATTTTTACACGTTTGATTTTCTTCCATGCCCACACCCACGACTCAAAAGTCAAAAGGTTGTATCTCAAAATGTCTTTCGCCATTGAAATACAGTAAAGTCTCGTTATATCGATATTCAAGGGAGTCCGAAAAAATATCGATATAACCGGGACTATCGATATATCCGACCCTGTTTGCATGTAATTTTCTCAGTGCGTGCATAGAAATAGTATCGATATAACCGGGACTATCGATATATCCGATATCGATATAACCAGACTTTACTGTAATTGGAAATACTATTAATCCGTTCCAAACAAACCAAATAAACTACATTTTAACTCATTCACTACCATTCACGGATTTATTCGGGAATTGAAAATATGACATAGAGCGCCATTCCCAAATTCGTTTGGGTTTTGTTTTTACATGCTTGGGTGCCGATAAAGCGCTGGCTGCGACCTCTGTCAATGTTTTCCCTTCCACAAGGAGGCAGCATTTGCCTTTTGTCCATATTAGCGCTTTTGTTCCAGCTTCTGCTCCATATAAATCGATATGTATGTATTGCATTGTATTTTGTACATCTGCCCCCATTTCAAGCTCATATAACTCCAGACCCATATCATTTAGGAATTAACTCATTTTTTTTCTGATGACAGAAGAGAGTCTAAGGTTTCTTACATTGTATTGAATGTTTATGTAGTCCTTAAAACCTTCTTTAATCGATTGCAAACGTTTATACTTTCCTCTTCGGAACTATTTGAATTATATTCATAACTGGAAAGTATATTCTCAGAATCTGAAGCCATTGTTCTGATTCTCAAGCAATACAAGACGTCTTGATGTGACGTCACAAAGTGGGGGGCGGGACTTTCTGAAAATGCTCAATTTTTTTGCAGATTTTGGACACTTTTAGTCATTTTTATTGTTGTTTTGCATTTGACTAAAAATATCATACTGCGTGTTTTGGGTATTTTAGATGCTATAAAACGTTTTTCTGATGTCAGTTAGGAAACAAAAAAATGGTGTCGGTTCTCCTTTAAAAGTGTCCAATAGTGTCTGGTCTGCATTTTGAAAACAAACAGTGGGCTAAATTTAGCCTCCCATTCATCACGCTGTAGGGTTTAAAAAAAGAAGGTGTGGGTGTAAAAAAAAAGGGGGGGGGGAGTGGGATGGGTGGGTCAGGGTGCTTTAACTCTGTGACAAAGCCTGATTTGCAGGTCAATGCGATGGCACACTCGCCTCTCGTCTCGGCGCTGCTCGCCTTTGTCCCCGCTCGCCTGCGCCAATGCCAGATGGAGATGGAAAATGCTAATTTCCTTGGCCCGATTTGCCTCCTTTTTTGCATTTAATTGCGCACTGAAGGCCCCCCCTCCCCCGCCCCCTCCTCGCTAATTGTGTGCTGCCATCGGGTGGAGGAGGATGTGATTTTTTTTTTTTTTTTATGTATTTATTTTGAGGGAAAGAGGTGTAGCTCTAAAATGACAGTTGGATTTTTTTAGATTTTTTTTTTGCGGCTTCACTTTGGTTGCTGTTGAAATGATTTGCATGACCCCCCCCCCCCCCCCCCCCCCCCCCCCCCCCCCCCCCCCCCCCCAAAAAAAAAAAAAAAAAAAACGTGACTGCAACCGTTGAATGATGCAGGCCAAGTTAAAGTTAAAATATGCAAAATGAGTATTTGTGCGATTCTGGGTTTGCTGTTTTGATATATCGAAAGGACAACCGATGCCATTTGTTTGTTTCCTGACATCAGAAAAACGTTTTATCGCATCTAAAATAGCCAAAACACACAGGCTGATATTTTTACTCAAATGCAAAACACCAATCAAAATGACTGAAAGTGTCACAAAACTGCCACAAAATGAGCTTGGAACTGGGCAAATTCAGAAAGTCCCGCCCCCTTGTTCGTTGGTCACACACTGCCTTGCTCCAGAATCAAAACAATAGCTTCAGAGAGTTCAGATTACGAAAAAGATCCTTACTTGTTACTCATCCAGTTATGAATATGATTCAAATACAGGTAACATCCGACTTACGACCGAGTTCCAATCCGACCAAACGGTCGTAAGTCGAAAGGGTTGTAAACCGAAATCCATTCAAAATGTTGAATAGAGACCCGGAGGCTAAATGACTCGCAAACTGCCCCTCTTGTAATGTTAAAAATAGGATCTGGAGGTCGTGGTCATAAGTATGGGTGGTCGTAAATCGAGTCGGTCGGAGATAGCTAATAGATAGCTAGCTAGCCAGCGCACATGGCGAGAACGGGGTCATTCACCAACGACACATCACTCGTTGTGGCGCTCCGTGCGTATCCCGAAAAAAAGTTTGTATGCCGAGGTAAAATTTTCATTAATGTAACGTTCGTAAACCGAAAAGTTCGTAAGCCAAAGGGGTTCCGTAAACCGAGGTATCACTGTACTGGATTTGTCCATTTTTTTTATTAGGCCTACAGGCAGTGAGTGGTTAGCCGGAGCGCTGGCGTTGTGTTTGTTGTATTTTACGTCCTCAAGAGAGGTAAAAAAAAAAGTGGAAGGTGACCCCCATTAACTCCGAGGGGGAGGTGCCCGAGCCCCCCCCCCCCCCGAATGTGTCCCCTCCCCAGCACTTCATTAAAGTAACACATGAACAGCTGTTGTCTTTAACATGTAAACTATTGAGATTTGAAAAGTCCGTTCCATGACCTCCGCGGCTTCCCGCGGGCATATGGGCGTTAATTAGCTGGATATAGCCATAGATTAATTAGAATATTTTTTTGTTTTCGGGGCCATTGGTATCAATGGAGCGGCGAGACAAAGTGTCTTTTGTTCTGTGATGCGGGACATTCTGTGGCTGACTGAATGAGTCTTGGCTATGTCTACATGGATTTGCCATATGGCAACAAAAAAAAAAAAAAGCAAAGAAAGGATCGCCAGAGCGCTTTGTGTTGGAAATCAGAACAAGCCCCGGCGGCTTATGGCTTGCATAGAGCCGACAAAGTCAGCTTTGCCATCAAAAGTCTCCATTTTTATCATGTCACACAGTCAAAGCCATTGGAGCAATGGCCGACGCGTTTTGGGTGATTAACATAATGCGGGCGGGCATGCGTGCATGGAAATATGTCAATAAACGCCACTTAAAAGAAGATGTCGCCGAAGAGGAAGCTGCCTCTGAGATGAGTCATGTTGAAAAAACAACAACAAACAAACAAAAATGACCTACAAGGTCAACAAGATGTTTGTTTATCTGCATGTAGTAAAACAGCATGTCACTCCTCATTCTTAATATTAATAATAACAATAATAATAATAATAATACATTTCATTTATAAGCGCCTTTCAAAACTCTCAAGGTCAATTTACAGTCGCAGGATAAGCTTTTTTGTGGATGAGTAGCGGCAGCCACACGCGTGCGCCAGCGTTCACTCAACCCGCAAGTAAGTCAAATAGATAGCAAGCTAGCTAGCGAATAGATAGCTAATAGCTAGCGAATAGATAGCTATTAGTTAGTGAATAGATAGCGAATAGATAGCTAATAGCTAGCAAATAGATAGCTAATAGCTAGCGACTAGGTAGCTATTAGCTAGCGAATAGATAGTTATTAGCCAGTGAACATATAGCCATTAGCCAGCAATTTATATTATTTAGTGAATAGATAGCTAATAGCTAGCGAATCGGTAGCTATTAGCTAGTGAATAGATAACTATTAGCTAGCGAATTGAATGCTAATAGCTCGTGAATAGATAGCTAATAGACAGTGAATAGATAGCTTTTAGTACTAGAGACGTGAAACAAAATGGCAGACCAAACAATGAACACCCCTAAAGATCGTGTAAACAAAACAAACAGAATAATAATAATAATACATTTCATTTATAAGCGCCTTTCAAAACTCTCAAGGTCACTTTACAGTCACAGTTTAAGTTTTTTTTCCGTGGGTGAGCAGCGGCAGCCACACGCACCAGCATTCACTCAACCCCGGAGTAACTCAAATAGATGGCAAGCTAGCTAGCTAGCTAGCGAATAGATAGCTAATAACTAGTGAATAGATAGCTATTAGCTTGTAAATAGACAGCTAATAGTGAGGCGAATATATAGCTAATAGGTAGCGAAGAGCCAGAGAATAGATAGCTATTAGCCAGCAAAAAGATAGCCATTAGCCAGCAAATAGATGATAATAATAATAATACATTTAATTTATAAGCGCCTTTCAAAACTCTCAAGGTCACTTTACAGTCACAGGATACAGTCGCTAATAGATAGCTACCTAGCTAGCTAGCTAGCTAATGGATACAGTAATCATAATACATTTAATTTATAAGCACCTATCAAAACTCTCAAGGTCACTTTACAGTCACAGGATACAGTCGCTAATAGATAGCTACCTAGCTAGCTAGCTAGCTAATGGATACAGTAATCATAATACATTTCATTTATAAGCTCCTATCAAAACTCTCAAGGTCACTTTACAGTCACAGAATACAGTCGCTAATAGATAGCTACCTAGCTAGCTAGATAGCTATCCAGCTAAACGATAGCTAGCTAGATAGCTAGCGAGCCAGCTAGACAGCTAATATTTTCTGCGAGAAACAGGAAGGCAATTATTTTAAGTGGATACTGATGACTCATAGTGATTTGTTTACAATTTGACATCTTGATTTATGAGATATTTCGTTGAATTAAAAAAAAGAGCTCAATGGAAGCTACGGCGTCACACTTGATGTTGACGGGCGCATCTTGCCCTCGCTGTGCATTTGGCTTCTTTCATTTTAGTGTAAACTTACAAGTATGACCCGCTGAATGCTACGTGTCAATCGAAGAGCCCAATTTACAAAGACTTGAGCTTTTTCCTCTTTTCCAGCTCTGGCAGGTGGTCTCCACGCCCGGTGTATCCACATTGGAGTAAACAGAGCCCATGTGTGTGTGTGTGTGTGTGTGTGTGTGTGTGTTGAGTGGGTCTTTTAGGGGGCTCGTCGAGTGCGACTGCATGTGGGGGGGAGTCTCTCGGTTGCGGACAATGCGGGGATCCAAAGGCAGCTGCTGCTTCTATAGAGGGCCAAAGGGCCTTTAAATCCCAGCCTATATCCCACAGCTGCCATGCTGCTCAAGTCTCAATACAGACCCCTTTAAAATAAAAAAAAAACACCCCCGCTCTGCACAAGGTATATAAGGCTGCACCTGAGTCCCCTCTGTGGATGTCGTGTAAGTCAGCCCTGCCCCCCCTACCCCTTCCCACTGCCACACTCAACAAACTCTTAGTACACGCTACTTGCTGTACTATCACGCTGGCTCGTGTTACTATCTATTAGCTATCTACCTAGCTTGCTATCTAGCTAGTTATTAGTTACTTCCGGGTTGAATGAACGCTGGCGCGTGTGGCTGCCGCTGATCACCCGCAGAAAAAATATCCTGTGACTGTAAAGTGTCCTTGAGAGTTTTGAAAGGCACTTATAAATGAAATGTATTATTATTATTATCATCCTGAACTCTATTTTTTTCTGAAAGACCTCACTTCAACCTTTTTTTTGTTTTGGCATGACTACACTAGTTTTTTTCTGTGGGTGAGCAGCGGCAGCCACACGCGCCAGCGTTCACTCAAACCAGAAGTAACTCAAATAGATAGAAAGCTAGCTAGCCAGCCAATAGATAGCTAATAGCTAGCCAGATAGATAGCTAGCCAGGCAGCTAGATAGCTAAATAGCCAATAGATAGCTAGCTTGATAGCCGTCCAGGGAGCTAGATAATAATAATAATAATAATAATACATTTCATTTATAAGCGCCTTTCAAAACTCTCAAGGACACTTTACGGTCACAGGATATTTTTTCTGCGGGTGAGCAGTGGCAGCCACACGCGCCAGCGTTCACTCAACCCGGAAGTAACATGAAGTAAAATAAATAGATAGCAAATAGCTAGCTAGCCAGATATCTAGATAAATAAATCGAGAAGAGTCACATTAAAAAACAGGTTTGCCCACTGCTACCTTAAAAAATATTGTATTTACAGATTTATATGTATATTTTTATTTTTTAATACAATGGTATATGTATAGACAACTCTATTCTGCACAGTTGGCGGGAATATTGGAATTTTGTGACACTACCAAGAACATAGCGATAGGCTAATCAATGTACGTATTATCTATTTTAACATGTAAAAAAGTTTTATTTGAATAGTATTGTGTAAAATGTTCACTTTGATTAGGAAAGAACAGTGACAAGATATGCAGTTGACTTAATAAAAAAAAACATTTTATTCTCACTTTTTTTTTTTTGCTCGATAGCATTTGCATGGAGAACAAACATTTTTTAAACAAGAAAAAAATGGCTCAGAGACACAAAGACAGCTAGTGTACGCTACAAGCTACATGATTGCAAATACACCAATAGAAAAAATAAAATAAAATAAACATACGCCATCAGGCTAAATCAAGAATTCACTTTACATGTATAAAAAAAGAAACATAAATAAATTATAAGTTAAAATAGTTTTTTAAAAAATATACATAGAAGATATAACCCAACGACAAATTATTCAATTATATGCTGACGTCTATATAAAGCTGTACACTTTTGGCCAGTGTCGACAATTTAGAGTCTTTTTTTAATTCTTACGGATTGCACAGATGTGAAAACACTGTTAACACTGTCGAGTGGCAGCAACAATGAATGCTACATTTGTACTGGATAGAAAAAAAAACTATCAATCCCCACACCGACAAAGTTCGATCCTGAGAGGGCGGCGCTGGATGTCCCGTGTCTGGTCAGCTCTGTTCCACCGGACCAAGGCGGGGAGGGGGTGGGTGGTATGTGGGGATCCGCCGGGCAAAAGTCCAGTTACCCCTTCTTCCTTTTTCTTTCCTTCCTCCGTCCAACATGCCCGCGCAAGCAGTAGTGCAAAAATCTACCTGAGAAGGAGGGCGGGGGGTGGGGAATGGAAAAAAAGAAATGGTGAGTTTTCCTTCGACGAACAAAATGGAGAAACACAACAACCGAAGCGAGCGTCTTCCTGGCAAAGGATGCAACATAAGCAAAGTAGGCGGAGCCTTTTTTTCCCGCCACAGCGCGTGACGCCATCCCCCTCCCCCCACTCTACCTTACGATCGCTCCGCCCTGCCCCTCCCTCCCCTTGACGCTCACCCCTCCCCCCACACACTTCGCTTTTTTTGGACGTTTTAAATCCTTTCAAAATACGGCGAAGAAAACAAACAAGAATTAGAAACTCGACCGTATTGTAGAAAATGTGATTATTTCAAACCTCAAGAAACAACCCCAATACCACCAATCACAGCACATTGTAAGTTTTAAAATAAAACCGTTGAAATAACCAAGCGTTTTCACCCCCACAACCATTATGCGATAATGATTTTCAAAGTAAAGCAAAAGTGATAACGTCGACTGGTGTAGATAACAATAGTGATGCAATACTACAAAATGTTTGCCAACTGAAATCGATATCCCAATAATTGGAAATAGATGTGATTTTCAAGATAAAACAGACAACGATCGGCTACGCCTTAAAACGAGGGATAATAATGAGATGGTAAACACGATGAAAATTCGATTAATCGGTAAAAAAAAAAACAATCTTCAAAATAAAACCTTCAGCGCTCATATTTTTAAAAGTCTGAAAATGATTTTTAACAACAAAAACGACTGATGATAATAAGGACAACATAATCCAGGCTGGGCAGTGAAAGAGAGAAAACCAGAAACAAACAATCCTGAATAATAAACCGATATAGCTCACTTGGAATGCACAAAAACACTTTAAATTTAATTCAAATGCTTAACCAGTAAACGATAGTTATTAAAATGTCATTTTTAGAAGTGTACCTTCAACGGATTCTTTTCCTCGGCGTTTGCTCCATAGGAATGGGGGACTTGGCGTGATGGCTCAGCTCCACACACTTTCTCTCCGCGGCCCTTTTTCGCTTCACGAAGAAATCTAAAACAAAGCAAAATATTGAAGGCGACGTTCTTAAATTCGAAATTTAGCCCGATAGTGTCATTTAATCGCTATTTAATCCGAATGTTGCCCCGAATTACCTGTAATGTGCGTATTATTATCCACGGGGGCCGCGGTCGGCCTCTTCTGTCCGCCACAAGGGCCCCGCTTGTGGGCCAACCTCCGGGAGTTGAGCTTATCCGCGCGGTTCTCCTGGTTGAGTTCGACCGTCGCTACGTCGCTCCCCTCGGGGACGACCAGACGTTGTAACGCGTCCGGGTGCTGCTTGACGGGCGTCGCGGGGACGCCGAGCTGGGTCGAGCCCCGGTAGAAAGCTGGAGTACTATCCGAGGAGACCTCCACCCATTCGTAGTCCCCATCCAGGGGAGTGTTTGCCTCGAAATTAAAGTTCCACCGCTGCCGGTCTCGCTCGGAAATCTCCCGAAGTTTGACGTTCATCTCCTGATTTAGCTCGTCGTGGTCCACCGGTCCAAAAAGGTTCCGACACACGCCGGTTCGTTTGTGGAAGGGGAAGGTCCTCCGGGCTACTAGTTTCTCCATGGCGATGTTTGATAGCTGGGCGTGAGACATGTCCCCCATTTGGCACAAAAATACACCGATTGGGAAAACAATAAGAAAAATAAGCGGAAGATTTCCAATGCGGATTCCTCGTGTGTGTGATTTTCCACGCTGAGCACTTGGGTTTAAATGTACCGTGCTAGTAAAACTCCGAGTATATAACCTCCAGTCAAGCCGTCAGTCAGAACCGACACCTCGGACGACGTCGTGATTGGCTGCTACAAGTCCAACCCTCCCCTTCTACCTCCAAAACACACACACACTCACATACGTACAACCCCACTTTCCGCTACCCCCCACGGCACACACACCCGCGTGTTTACGCGCTGCCTACGCGTCATGTTTCCCAATCGCCAAGCACTTTTTTCACCGACTACAACCAAACAAAGATGTCACACAAAAAAAACACGGAAAAGCGTTTCATTATTTTGACTCTCAACTTTCTCTGCTGGCATTAAAAGTTGACCAAATATACTCGATTGGGTTGTAAAAGTCCGGGAAGTTACAGTTGGGAAACTTTCCATGACATAAACCAGGAACTAACAACAAAAACTAAAATGAAATTTAATACGCATAATTGTGACAAACTATTTTGGCATAAGCCAAACTGTAATAACCAAATTTCATGCTAGTTATCATTGAATATGAAAATCATTTCTCGATGTTTTTTTTACCAAAAATTCAAAGAGCAGTTTGAGTGACAATTAATATGCTAATTTTTATTTGAATAATAATATTAAATTATATTTAAAAGCGCCTTTCAAAACAGATGTTTTTTTTTTTTTTGAAGGGTGGGGCTGTATACATTACAGTAAATCTCATTGGAACACTGCTTTTCAGGCATATAGGAGACAGCAGCAAAAAGTATGCACATATGCATTTACGTAACAGAACAGATATGTATGTCAAAACACACGCGCGAGTACGCACACACACACACACACACACACACACAAATACACGCACAATGGCGTGGATGACGAATATCTTGCTTCTCCAAATCTATTGTTCTTTAAACTATTGCTCGTTAGTTTATGTTCAACAATCAACCAATCAATCAAACAACCAATCAATCAACAATAAACCAATCAACCAATCAACAATAAACCAATCAACAATAAACCAATCAACAATAAACCAATCAATGAATCAATCAATCAACCAATCAATCACAATAGAGCATCAAAGGAGTACATTTTGAGGATTGACAACAAAAGCAGACCACAACATCCCATGAATGTAAAGAAAAAAAGAACAATACTTGAGTAAAGTACAGATCTCCGAAAATGCATTTTAGTACCAGTCCAGTACCAAACTACTGTATTTGTACTTCTTAACTTCACCGCCACCGCCAGCAAGAGTGCCAAAACGTCATCATGTGCTTTACAGATCGTTATCACGTCATTTGCGACATTACGATATCAACAAAATACAAATGGCATCAATAAAAGTATAGATTTTTAGATGAATCGGCATTTCCCATATCACAACAATACACCACTACCCCCGCAGGCTTCGCTTCACTCCACTCCTGCAAAGTCAGACCTCGTCTTGTCGTTTTTGATTTTCCTACCTTACGTTCAGCTGCAACCTGAACGTAAACAACCGGTTGAAGCTACACAATGCATACAATACTGTACTGTGATTTTACTGAGGTTTCTCGTCACACCTTGTACCCGCTTTGAGTTTGAAGTGTTTTATTGCAGTAGTAGTAGTAATAGTAGAGTTGCATTATAACCACAGCGAACGTTTGCCAAATGCTTGTGGGAACAGACTCGCGTGGGCTGGGATTTAATGACAACTTTAATGAATTTATGAATCATCAATTGAATCCAAACCAAGTTTCATAACCCCGCGGGCAGTTTCGCCTTTGTACTAACTTTCAGGTGCTGTCGTGCAAAGAAAAACAAAAAGTGACGGCCAACGCCTTCCTTTTGTTTTGGTTGGCACTTAGCGTCCCCTAGCGGCGTACAACCAAACAGCAACCTCAGTCAAAGAGTTCGAAACGACATTTTGTTCGCGTGTATTTCACGCAATATGACGTATCATTTGGTTAAAAACATGTTTTCAATTCAGTCTGCTAATATGTTAGCATCTCAGAAGTGAACTCGCTTTGAGTGTAATTCAAAAAAGCTCGACATTCAACTGAAACGAGTTGAGATTAACTCTGACTTGGTTTAAAAAAAGATTAAATATTGTCATTTTTTGGTCATTCTAATCCACGATCTCATGGTTCTTTATGTGGACATGATCAAATCAAGGTCATTTCGTTGGACGTTTGCCTGTCTGACCGCAAAACGCTCGAGTTGCTGCGACATTTGTGGTGCAATGGCGATGCCTGGTGGCCTAGTGTGGCAAACCCAAACTGCGCGACATTGAAAATTATTCGTCTGATAATACATAACATAATAATAATAATAACAACAATAAATTTCATTTATAAGCGTATTTAAAAACTCACTATATTTTTTTTCTGCTGAAGAGCCGCGACAGCCAGACGCGCCAGCTTTCACTTCACCCGGAAGTAACTCAAATGTAAAACGTTCATCGGCACAATAACATTCAAATAAAGTAAAACTACTCACCATTATGAGTTTAATCCTCTTTAGTGTTAGTGTCATTGTTACCGTTGATGTCAAGGGAAAAGCACATAATATGATTTACAGGTGCAGATGGAAGTTTTACTTAAAGGACAACCGACGTCACTTTTTTGTTTTTTAACTGACACCAGAAAAACGTTTTATAGCATCTCAAATACCCAAAACACGCAGTATGATATTTTTAGTCAAATGCAAAACACCAATAAAAATGACTTAAAATGTCCAAAATTTGCAAAAAAATGGAATTGGGCATTTTCAGAAAGTCCCGCCCCTGCTTCGTGACGTCTTCCATTGCTGGAGAATCAAAACAATGGCTTCATATTCAGAGAATATGCTTTCTTGTTACACATCCAGTTATGAATATGATTCAAATACAGTAAAGTCTCGTTATATCGATATTCAAGGGAGTCCGAAAAAATATCGATATAACCGGGACTATCGATATATCCGACCCTGTTTGCATGTAATTTTCTCCGTGCGTGCATAGAAATAGTATCGATATAACCGGGACTATCGATATATCCGATATCGATATAACGAGACTTTACTGTAGTTCTGAAGAGGAAAGCATACACGTTTGCAATCGATTAAAGAATTTATTCTGTGCTATTTTGAGGCAATAAGGGGGGAAAATGTAGCACTAAAAAAAGAGGCAGAAAATGGCGACAAAGCTCCGTGTAAGGAATTAATCAGCCCGTTTCCACAGGCTGATAAATTCCTTCCATGGAGCTTGGTCACCCTCTTCTGGCTCTTTTTGGTGCAACAGGAAGTTTTCAGACCAAGCAAGTACAGCAAAATGCATTGACGTGATGGAAGGACTGCTACAATGTGTCCTTTTTTTCGCTCAGGGGCGTTTCTTCAGTGACGTCACGTACGGACTCGTCACCAACTCAAAAACAAGACTTCCAGAATATTCAGCGCGAGTCTTGAAAGGTAAAATATCGCTATATGCGGTGGAATCTTTGTAAAATACGCTCAGTAGAGGTCATTTGAAGCCATTTTACAAATTATGGACACAACTTTTCCGGAGACGTCGGTTGTCCTTTAAAGCTAACATGTGTGAAATGTCAAAGTGCTAATTATAGACATTTGAAGTCAAGGTCTCAAGTAAACACCCCAAAAAACTCCAAATGAACGTATTCTGTTCCACCACCACCCCGCCCATAATTGTCCGTCTGCATGACACACAAAAGGAACAACTTAGTAGCAGATGTTTCTTCACATTTGTTGCTGGAACATCTTAGCGTTGCTTTTACGCCTCCTTGTGTTGTCGTTTTTCTTTTTAGTTGGCTCTTTCCGAATGGAAGCACCCCAATAGAGAGACGCACACATCCATGACTGACCTGAACCAACCTTGCCTTTTGATGTCAAAAGTCCGCAGGGTAACACCGCGAGGCTTTTCGGCAGCAGGACTGACGGTCATTTGATCCTTGTAAAAACTGCATGTGGCCTTTTAAGCCGGACAATCTACTTGGACACACCCAACTAAAGTGGTTTCCTCAATGAGTTAGCTTCTGTTTCCTCAGGTAATGACCCACTCTGCCAAATTATATATGAGCGCTTCTGTAAGTATAGATCTTTGCGGCAACAATGAACTCTGGATCCTTGTCCTTGGAGGCAGGATATAATCAAAGAAAGAAAAATACCGTGATACCTTGGCTTACGAATTTAATTAATTCCCAGAAAGCGTGTGTAAGGCGAAAAGTGCGTATCCCAAATATTAATTTCCCATAGGAAATCATGAAAATGAGAATAATCTGTTCCCAGGTCCCCATAAAACATAATTTTCACCTAAATAATCCTTAAAACTACACAAAATATAGGCACAAAGAGCAGATAATGAGAGGAAGTAAAGGGTGGCAGGGGGCCAGGTCGGCCAAGAGCGTCGCCCGCTTACCAATTGTAGGCAATAACGCGGTTGCGTATGTCTCATTTACATACATACACTGTCAAACATTTGATTTGTTACTTAGTTGACAACATCATACACAGTGATACCTTGGCTTACGAACTTAATTGGTTCCCAGACAGAGTGTTTAAGGCGAAAAGTGTGTATCCCAAAAATTAATTTCCCATAGGTAACCATTAAGATGAGAATAATACATTCCCAGGTCCCCATAAAACATAATTTTCTACTTTCTAATTGTCTAAGCCTTAAAACTACACAAAATATACCTCATTTTATGTGTAATAAATGTGCTATGGTATTGTAATTAAAGAAATGAACTACTATATAATAAAGTTGTTTTATTGACCTTTGTGATGGTCGTTGATGGCTTGATGGAATGGAGTGGCCAGTTTCATCAGCATTAAACACTTGATGAGGAACGTAGCCTTCTTCTTCCACCATCTTGAGGGGTGATTCCTTGTAAGCTTCGGTAGCTTTATCGTTAGAACTGGCTGCCTCACCATGACGAATGACACTATGAATCCCTGTACGACACTTAAAGTTCTCGAACCATCCTTGGCTAGCCTTGAAATCATCAATGAATGACGAACTTCCAGGTTGCCTCTTTGATATTCTCGCCAATTTAACGTTCGTAAGGCGAAAAGTTCATTAGCTAAAGCGTTCGTAAGCCGAGGTATCACTGTACCTGCATGAACAGCAGTTACATTCTACAATTTATGATGAAAATATCTTGCTGCGGGTGTGTTTTCCACCTGTCATATCAGTTCAAGTGCTCACGGTAACATATATATTTGCATGAACTTTAATGAAGTTATTTTGGTATCCTGGAATTTGGCTTCTGTGTGGTACAACAGAGGTGTATTTGCTATTTCAAGACAATCAGTGCTAAATGAGTTGTCTTTGCACTCATGTGAGGATTTTTTTTCTTTTGAGGAAACTAATTGCATGTAGTCAAACATGATCAGTCAGTTCCCAGACAGACCCCAGGAAGCCTTGGGCTTCTCCCACCATTCATTTATTCGTTAATTACAAAGCTTCACACTCCACTTTACGATCCACTACGGGTGGTCATTGTGGCTCTTTGTGCTCACAGAATGTAGCTTTTAGCTGGGGATATCACACATACAATGGAATACAGTTCAGTCACATGATTGATGAGAGCAAATCTGGGAATAATACGGTGCTGAGGATGATATCTTCAAACAAACTTTATTTTAAAAAAAAACACATCTCCATACAAAGTGTTGTAGATAATCTCATGCAACAAATTATCTCATTTGATAAAATGAGACCGATTTTTCAAAAATAACTGATATTTCATTTGTACATGAGCTTTTTCGTATTGCCGACCTCCCTACCATATCACGATAATGGACTTATCGTGAGGTTCATCTTGTGATACTATCATATTGTTCTTTTTGGTAGGTTAGTATAATTTATTATTTTAACTTGTGGAACAGATTTTTGTGACGTTTTTGCTAAATTGTGAACTATACTTAATCTGCTCTTTCATTATTTATAATTTTATTTATGGTTTTATTGTTCTGGTGTTTATTGTTCCATTGTTTTTTTATTGTAAAGTGTGATTGGGTGTTTTGAAAGGCGCTTGTAAATTAAATGTATTATTATTATTATTAAAATTAGTATTATAATCATCACAATTATTATTATTATTATTATTTTTCATCTTCTAGTTCTTATTATTATTTGTATTATTATTATTGTTATTATTGTTATTATTATTTTAATTATTATTATTGGCCAAAACAAACATGCGAATCAAACCTCTGAAGATAGAGGACACTAATTCGCTGTGGCGTCCCCTTGAAGGGAAAAGCCGAAATGAAAATATTATGATTATGATGATGATGATGATGATGATGATGATGATTATTATTATTGGGTGTACTTTTTATCATGTCGAAAAAACGTTGAACGATAAGAAAGTAAATAAATGCTTCAATCAGAAGCATACGGCTATTTCCTCACGGATTGAATTATTTCGTTCCGGAACTGAGGGTGGCGCTGTAGTACAAAATTGCTAGATACAGTCTGTCAAAAAAAAAAGCCAGGGTAGAAGAAGAAAGAGGGAGTCCGCGCATGCGCAAAAACGTCAACGCTCTTATGCTGAATCGCCACTTGTGGCGGTCTCCTCGTCTCGTTCCATTCATATAAAAACAATGATGAGCCTCCATGAGCGGTAAAGTTGCGCGACATGACTCGACGTGTCCATATTTTGCAAAATCCATGTCGAACTCCAACGACGGTTCCCGAGGTTAATCCTCTTTGGACGTCTCAGTTATTTGTCTGGCATGAGAGACGCGAGTTGTGATCTCCTTCGCTCCGATTCAAGTCGCAGACAAACAGCGGCGGCGAAGCTTCCAGCATGAAGAAATTGTTCAGTTTCTCCAAGAAGAAACAGTCCCCGTCCCGGGGCGACGCGCTCTGTTTGGGCTACGAGGTGAAAGAGAAGGACCTGGGCAAGTTTCATAAGGCTGCCTGGCGCGGGGATGTGGCCAAGCTGGAGCATCTCGTCAATAGCAACGATATCAATCAGCTCGACAAGCACAACAGGTCGGTAAAGGCTCCGATTTATTTTGTTCAACTACATTTCAGAATATCCAGCCAAGGTTAATGATCAACCACAAATTCTGTATTTGAGCACATTCTCCCGAATGACTTAAAGGACAACCGACGTCTCCGGGCAAGTTGTGTCCATAATTTGTAAAATGGCTTCAAATGACTTCTACTGAGCGTATTTGACAAAGATTCCACCGCATGTAGTTATATTTTACCTTTTAAGACTCACGCTGAATATTCCGGAAGTCTTGTTTTTGAGTTGGTAAGGAGTCCGTACGTGATGTCACTGAAGGAACGCCCCTGACCGAAAAAAGGACACATTGTAGCAGTCCTTCCATCACGTCAATGTTTTTTGCTGTACTTGTTTGGTGTGAAAACTTCCTATTGCACCAAAAGGATAATCCTTCACAAACTGCCTCGCTCCAGAATCAAAACAATGGCTTCAGAGAGTTCAGATTTGGAAAAAGATGCTTTCTTGTTACTCATCCAGTTATGCATATGATTCAAATAGTTCTGAAGAGGAAAGCATACATGTTTGCAATCGATTAAATAATTTATTCCGTGTCATTTTGAGGCAACATTGGGGGGAACTGTCTCACCCAAAAAAAAGAGGCACAAAATGGTGGCCACCTCCGTTTCCACAGGCTGATAAATTCTTTATATGGAGCTTGGTTGCCCTTTTCTGGCGGCTTTTGGGTGCAACACAAGGTTTTCAGACCAAACAAATACAGCAAAATACATTGACGTGATGGAAGGACCGCTACAATGCGTCTTTTTTTTTTCGGTCAGGGGCGATCCTTCAGTGACGTCACGTACAGACTTGTCACCAACTCAAAAACAAGACTTCCTGAATATTCAGCGTGAGTCTTAAAACGTAAAATGTAGCTATATGCGGTGGAATCTTATTAAAATACGCTCAGTAGAAGTCATTTAAAGCCATTTTATAAATTATGGACACAACTTGTCCGCCGGTGTCGGTTGTCCTTTAAGAGAGCCAATTGTTTGTGTGCATGCCGTGAAAATATCCATTTTTCAAGCTCCTCTTTTAACCTAACAGCATCAGCACTAAACCGCTATAAATTTACAGTAAATCCATCTAATATATTGTCTTTTGTCTTCCAGAACAGCCCTTCACCTCGCTTGTGCCTGCGGGAACGCTGAGGTGGTGCGATTTCTCGTGGAGCAAAAAGCCAAGCTCAATTTATGCGACAATCAAAATAGATCGGCTTTAATGAAGGTAACTGTCAGCCCGGTGACATTTTTTTGACCACCAGCAACAATTTTCACAATCGTGTCAATTCTCGTTCATTTTATCAGGCAGTGCAAGGCCAATATGAACTGTGTGCTAATATTCTGTTGGAAAATCACGCTGATCCTAACCTGGTGGACACAGACGGAAACTCGGCTTTACATTTAGCTTCAAGCTTCTCGTCCGTCTCCACCGTTCACGCCCTCGTAGATCATGACGCTGACATCAACGTCCAGAATAAGGCAAGTGTCATTATTGTTGGATTTGCGTCGCGTTTGTGGACGCTAGGCTAGGAAAAAGAAGAAAAAAAAAAAAAACAGCAGGCTTTGTGGCCGATCTGATACGTACTTCCTGTACGGTGGAATACTGATTCACTATTCGTGTCTTGAAGTGTGATAATAATAGAGTGACACGTCGATTTTCGACCCTAATCCGTTTCAGAAACCTGCTCGAAAACCGATTTGTTCAAAAACCGAAACAGCACTTTCCATTAAAATCAATGTAAAAAATCTTAATCCGTTCAAAGTCTAGAAAACAACTTTTTAACCATTTCATCGCATAAACCGGTTAAAAACTTAATTATAGAGCAGGCAGAAAAAGTACTCCACACGATAACAAACCGCATCTGCACTCAGAGAGGCGGTGTGGAAAAGTAGTCCGCCAGCCACCGTGGCGCTGTGTCATTTGTTTCGTCCGCCGAAAAGTAGTTTGTATGCCAAGACTATATTCTCGCGAATTTAATGTTCGTAAAGCGAAATGTTCGTTAGCTAAAGCGTTCGTAAGCCGAGGTATCATTGTATAAGATTATAAATTAGAAATGATAATGTTATTGATCAATATTGTATGACATTTAATTTTTAGGAGGGCATTTCTCCCCTGACGGTGGCCGTCCAAGAGGATCACATCGACGTGGCCGAGATTCTGTTGAAGAAACGTGCCGACGTCAATATTTTGGATCGAGATGAAAGGTCGGTGCCGAATAATGACTCACGAAACGTACAGTACAGTAAAGTCTCGTTATAGCGATATTCTCGGGAGTCTGAAAAAATATCGCTATAACAGGACTATCGATATATCCGATCCTGCGGCATGTAAATTTTCTCCTTGCTTTCATAGAAATAGTATCGTAATAAGCAGTACTATCGATATAACCGATATCCATATAACGAGACTTTACTGTATTTAAATCATCCTAACGAAGCTTCATAAATGTCAAAACGACAGGTCGGCGTTGATGATAGCTGCCGGCAATGGTCACGTCAGCATGATGCGACTTCTCTTGCGGTTTCATGCCGATGTTACTCTGAAGGATAACAAAGGACACTCAGCCGAGGATTACGCGGTGATTGAAGGCCACCATCCGTAAGTTTCTGAAGAACAGGCGGTAAAAGTGCCAACGTCCGCTAAAAGGACAGCCGACATCTCCGGACAAGTTGTG
Organism: Hippocampus bargibanti; assembly: GCF_051943395.1. Classification (NCBI taxonomy): domain Eukaryota; kingdom Metazoa; phylum Chordata; class Actinopteri; order Syngnathiformes; family Syngnathidae; genus Hippocampus; species Hippocampus bargibanti. The sequence goes on along the minus strand of NC_142738.1, from coordinate 1,514,890 downwards.
TTCATAATTTGTGAAATGCCTTCAAGTGACTTCTACTGAGCGTATTTTACAATGATTACACGGCATCTAGTTACGTTTTAAGACTCGCGCTGAATATTCAGGAATTCTTGTTTTCGAGTTGATGCCTGACGTGACGTCACTGAAGGAACGCCCCTGACCGAGAAAGCGACACACAATGCATTTTGGGTACTTTGCGTGTTGATCCGTGTTGATTGCGAAATTAGATGGAAAAAACATAAATAACGTGATAGTGAATCGTTGTGTGTTGCACCAAGACTACTATTTGATACTAGTTGACACAAATTCCCAGCAGACAAATTTCCAACGGAGCTTGTGCGCCATCTTGTGCATTTTCTGGGCGCGACATTGGAGTCCGGACGGCTCGAATTGATACGGAAGGACTTCTTGAATCGATTGCAAACATTTATGCTTTCCTCTTCAAAACTATTTGAATCATATTCATAACTGGATGAGTAATAAGAAAGCATCTTCTCTGAATCTGAAGCCATTGTTTTGATTCTCCTGCAAGGCAAGACGTCATGGCGTGACGTCGCGAACAAGGGGGCGGGACTTTCTGGAACTGGCCATTTCTGGTTTCAAATTGAAGTAATTTTTAGACACTTTAAGTCATTTTTATTGATGTTTTGCATTTGACAAAAAATATCATACTGCATGTTTTGGATATTTTAGATGCTATAAAACGTTTTTCTGAGGTCATTTAGGAAACAAAAAAATGGTGTCGGTTGTACTTTAAAGGACAACCGACGGAAGGACTGATTCGGAAGGAATTCTTTAATCGATTTCAAACATTTATGCTTTCCACTTCAGAACTATTTGAATCATATTCATAACTGGATGAGTAACAAGAAAGCATCTTCTCCGAATCTGAAGCCATTGTTTTGATTCTGGAGCAAGGCAGTTTGTGAAAGAGTATCCTGGCGTGACGTCACGAACAAGGGGGCGGGACTTTCTGAATCAGCCCAGTTTCGAGCTCATTTTGCGGCAGTTTTGGGACACTTGAAGTCATTTTTATTGGCCTTTTGCATTTGACTAAAAATATCAGCCTGCGTGTTTTGGCTATTTTAGATGCTATAAAAGTTTTTCTGATATCAGTTAGGAAACTAAAAAATGGTGTCGGTTGTCCTTTAAATGTCAAAAAGACGCATGCTAGCTTCCTGTCAATCACGGGTCTCTTGACTCTGTTGCAGCTGCGCCATTCTCATTAGTGAGCACGGTGCCCAAAGGAACCAAGCAGCCTCTTTGTCTCATCCTGGTCCAAGCAAAAAGTTGAAATCTGAGTTGGGCAAAGCATCCCGAGTCACTGCAACGGGTTTCCCTGCGAGAGGACCGGCCACCGACAAAAACGGTGAATAGTTTATACGAGAATCGTGAAATGAGTTAGTCAACTCCGATCTGTAGATTGCAAAATTCGCCATTGTGGGACAAAGAAAGATTCTTCTTCTTCTTCTTCTTCTTCTTCTTCTTCTTGGGGTGATGTGATGAACAAGGGGGCGGGACCTTCTGAAACTGGCCACTTCCAGGTTCATTTTTTTTTGGCAGATTTTGGACACTTTAAGTCATTTTTATTGGTGTTTTGCATTTGACTAAAAATAACATACTGCGTGTTTTGGGTATTTTAGATGCTATAAAACATTTTTCCGATGTCAGTTAACAAACAAAAAAGTGACGTCGGTTGTCCTTTAAAATGGCATTTTTGAGTCTGTTTTTTTAACTGCATCAGTTAAAAAAAACAATACTGAGCGAGTGGCTTGTTCTGTAGCCACAAAGGGACATAAGTCTTCTTGTGCCGGTCCCAAGCCCGGATAAATACAGAGGTTTGTGTCAGGAAGGGCATCCAATGTAAAAGCTTGGCCGAAACAAACATGCAGATCAAACCTCTAAAGATGGAGGACACTGATTTGCTTTGGCGACCCCTTGAAGGGAAAAGCCAAAGGGTAAGAAGAAGAGTTAAAAAAAACAATACAGTATATATTTAAAAAAACATCTCTGCATCGTTTCAGACATGGAGGAGAATTCTCAAGCGGAGTCACTCAGCAGGTGAGCTTCGGTTCCTTTACGCCGCAGGAAAAGTACAAACGTTATTGCCTTCCAACTCTTTTCTGTGATTTTATTTATTATTATTTTTTTAGAGCGTCAAAAAAAGGCGTCGTCGACGAATGGGCTTCCTCCGATGACGACTGCGAATCGCTCAGTGTTGAGAAGGTCCGTCAAGTGTTTTTCAATCAATGTTTAACTCATTCACTGCTATTTCCGAATGTTAAGTGCTGCCATCTAGAGGCTCAATTTGGAGCAGCAAATTAATGTTGGACTAATTGACTGAATGAGACACCCCAATTTCCTAAAATGGTGATTTTCAACTAAAAAAAAGGAAAATGGGTAGTTTACACAAAACTGATTTTTTAAAATGGCGTTTTTCAATTAAAATTAAAATCTTAAATGGTGATTTTCTCATTTTTTTTCTGAAATGGTAATTTTGTCTTTTTTGTCTAAAATGGTGATTTTCAATTTCAAAATAAAAAGAATCTAAAATAGCAATTTCCAAAAACAAAATTCTCAAAAGGTGATTTTTTTTAAATTAAAAAAAGGAAAATGGCAATTAAAAAAATATATATTTTCTAAAATGGTTATTTTCCATTTAAAAAAAAGTAAAATGGCAATTTTCAATGTAAAAATATAATCTAAAATGACAATTTTCAAAATAATATTTTCAAAAAAAATATTTTCTAAAATGGCAGTTTTCAATTTAAAAAAGTAAAATGGCAATTAAAGAAAATATATTTTCTAAAATGGCGATTTTCCATTAAGAAAACGTAAAATGGCAATTTTCAAAAAAATATTTTCTGAAATGACGGTTTTCAATTAAAAAAAAGTAAAATGGCAATTAAAACAATTTATAAAATGGTGGTTTTCAATGTAAAAAAATCTATAATCGCAATTCCCCCCCCAAAAAAAACTAAAATAGTGATTTTCTCTTTTTTCTCTAAAATGGTAAATTTCTCTTTTTTTTAAATGGCGATTTTTAACGTCAAAATAATCTAAAATAGCAATTAAAAAAATCTAAAATTGTGGTTTTCAATTAAAAAAATCTATAATGGCAATTTCCCCCCCCAAAAAAAAATCTAAAATGGTGATTTCCTCTTTTTTTTCTAAAATGGTAATTTTCTCTTTTTTTTAAATGGTTATTTTAAATATAAAAATAATCTAAAATGGCAATTAAAAAAAAATCTAAAATGTTAATTTCATGTAACTTCCTGTATCCTTTTAATTTTTTTAACGGGCTTCTTTTTTTTCACATTTCCTTTCAGACTCCGCCAAAAATGAACCTCCGGAAAATGCTGGAATCGAAAAGAGGAAAAGGTACTCGCCGACTATTTTCCGCGCGCAATCCTCCCCGTAGTCGATTCGGTGTGGCTGGTAATTCCTAACGTTCATAGCCTTTGCAGTTCTCCACAAATCCATGAGCGCTTCTGAGTCTGACAGTGACAATAGCGCCCCCCCTTCACCTGCTCCTTTCCTTCCCAAAGCCTCCCAGATGACCTCTACCCCTCTCCTAATCTACTCCAAGGTACATATTTGTCTTTATGATTCTGTTACTTTCCTTTCATGCCCTTCCTCTCCTTCTTTTCCTTCTTAATATTTCAACAAGCCAAACATCTGTCGGAACCTTTCGAGAGAAACCGTGATACGATAGAGCAACTGTCAGGAAGTCAGTCAAGTTCCGAATCGCAAGGCCAGAAATCGGAAGATGATAGCTCGGAGGAAGAAGATGAAGAAGAACAAGAGGATGAAGATGAAGATAATGAGGAAAGTGAGGAGGAGGGCAGTGAAGATGACTGTGATAGAGCTTCTGTCCAGTCAAAATCTTCTTCAGAAGACCCGCAATCTACCCCCCTTGCGCAAGGTGATCTTGATAGCGGGAAAGCTCCACGCAAACGTAGTTCAAGTAGCTCCGGCGTGATTCCGGATAATCCTTCACGATCATCTGGAACGTCGCGTTCTAAGATGCTTCGGTCGTTGGACGTGGACCAGGATCTGGTGGTGTCCGCCGTTAGAGTGGAATCGAAATATTCCGACGAGGATGACGAACTCATGTTGCCGTCGAATCAAAAGACTGTTTTGAACCCCAGCGGGATGAAGACGACGGATGAGGTGTCAAAAGAGCGTGACGATTGCAACCGTGATGATCGTACCCAAACGAACCTTCGCGATGATCTTCGAAAAAGTCAAAGAAATGCGCCGGCAGAAGATACAAAGGAGGATGGCGAAGCGGACATTTCCAAAACTGAAAAACGCAGATCGTCATGGGGCTCCTCCTTAGACGACGAAACAGACGGGTGTGAAGAACCCCGTGACATCACAAAGAGGACTACCTGTCCAAAAAACGCCGAGGGTCCATCACCAGGGGTTACTACCTTACAACCAAGAAGAACCCATGACCCGCAATTGCCATTTGACGAAATAGCACCACCTACCTCTCCCCGTTACAAGTACAGACCATCAAAAGCAGAATCTGATTGGGATTCCTCATCTGAGGAGCGGTCGGTTGATCCCAATCAAAATGGCCGCCCAGAAACCCTCAACGAAAACACCACGAGAAGTGAAGAAGAAGTGTCCAGCAAAGTTGATGTTGTTGACGTTCACCAGGATGGAAACGTGTTTTCCGAACCGTTACCTCACACCGACATTGACGATGTTGATTTGGACTCACCCGACGAGGTAGGGATCCATCAGAAGATACGGCGAAGGTGCCACGCGTAGTTTTCGTAGCGGGTAGTCGTCTGTCTACATCTATATTTGTATTTACAAATGGATCTGTGTAAAAATCTTAGCGAAAGAAAATAGATGGTTTGAAAGGGGAGTAAAAGAAAGCTATTTTCATAAAACAGCAAAACCCTTCAGTAAATCGTCATGGTGGGGTTAGGTTTAATTTGGATCGTTCGTACAATAGACTTCTTAGGCAACATAGGCTTAGTTATGCTGATGAGGTAATCCCAGAGCAAATGGGGCAAGGGAGTAGTCCTCTGCTCCCCCCAACGTGAGAGCAGGGACCGATCATAGCAGAGTCCGGCACCGCCACGTCTGGACAAGAAGCATGTATAGATATATATAGGGCCAAAACTACCAGCAAAAAATTTCGTTCGCTGACGAAGCCTCTTGGATAAGAAGCGAAACGTCCGACACCTTCACAGAAGTACAGATGACGGCTGAAGAAACCTTCTCATCGATTTACAAATGAAGTTGCTTGTATTTTGGGTTTTTGAATCTTCTACCTGTTGACTCTTATGTTTGCGGTAACTCTGCTTTTATTTTGAAAACCCTCACATTCCACTCCCACCAATGAAAATCTCACATTAGCTCATATTTGTATACAGAAAGAGGAAGATGAGAACGACGCTAGTCACGAAGATCCGGGCGATGACGAAGAAGATGACGACGACGATGATGAGGAAGAAGAAGAAGAAGAGGACATGGAGGAGGACGACGACATTTCAGATGATCAACTTGAAGAAAAACGAAGCCCCCTGGATGGTACGACAGACGTCCCTGAAAAAGGGGATGTTTCCAAAGACGCTAAAAGCGGTAAGAGCAGTCCAGGTGTCCCCTTATTTCTGTCGTCGGCGAATAACTATTTCCATAAATTGAGGATTTGGATTGGATTAGCCTTTATTAGTCTTGCGGTGGAGAAATGTACATTTCATAGCAGGAAAGTGATGAAAGGAAGAGGAAAGGAAGAAGTAGAAAAACAAAATACAGGAGCTGCTGTAAAGGCAGCCATTCTCGTGGCACCATCTTGAAGTCAAAACCACAACAACAAAAATAAATAAATACAGTGATACCTTGGCTTACGAACTTAATTGGTTCCCAGACAGAGTGGGTAAGGCGAAAAGTGTGTATCCCAAAAATTAATTTCCCATAGGAAACCATTGAAATGAGAATAATCCGTTCCCAGGTCCCCATAAGACATAATGTTCTTCTAAATAAGCCTTAAAACTACACAAAAGATACCTTATTTTACGTATAATAAATGTGCTGTGGTATTATACTTAAAGAAATAAACTGTACTGAATAATAAAGTCGTTTTATTGACCTTTGTGATGGTCGTTGATGGCTTGATGGAATGGAGTGGCCGGTTTTGTCAGCATAAAACACTTGATGAGGAACGTAGCCTTCTTTCACCATCTTGAGGAATGATCCCTTGGAGGTGCTTTCTCTGCGATAATTTTACCTAGTTCCTCATCAACTGTGTTCTTTTTAGCTGGGTTGATAGCTTTTTGCATCAAGTGGACAGATAGATGGCTTGTGCGGGTTATTTGTGGCGCTTGATTGATGGGATATTTTAACCTTGCAGTCTCTGCCTTTGAACTATCAAAGTTGAAACTCGCTCACTGTTTTCTGCTTGTCTATTTAATGTTTAACCCCCCCCCCCCCCCTCACTGCTGCGTTCTTGACCAATCACGCGGCTTTAACCGAAGACGGGGCGGGGAATAGAAGACAAAATAGTCTGCCACCATTTTCTTGTAAATAGAACGGGCTTGTTCGCAAACGACACATCACTCATTGTGGCAGGTCTGTGTGTATCCCGAAAAAAAGTTTGTATGCCAAGGTAAAATTTTCATAAATGTAACGTTTGTAAACCGAAAAGTTCGTAAACCGAGGTATCACTGTACTGCATTGGTTAATTGGACTTACAAGTTTCTGATACTTTGCCGAGTGACCACATTCATAATTCAAAACACCCTCAATTTTAATAACAAAATTAAGATTACACTCTACAGTATTGTACTATATTAAAAAAAAAGCAAAATGTGTAAAAATCTAAATAATTTGTGCACTTCTTCCATTCATTGTGTGGCTCTTTGTGCTGTACATGCATTGGCCACCAGGTGGCAGTTTACGACATTTTCTGAGATGTTCCTTTACCTTCTCCCAGCTGACTTAGAGAAGAAGACAATGTTCACACTGACTGGAAGGTTTGGAGACAGACAATCTAGGGAGGCCAGATTGAGATGCTTTGGACATTAGAGGTCGTGGCAGAGGTCGTAGCGATAGAAGGATGCTGGAAAAGGGAATTGCCAAGGTAGGAAGCAAAGAGAAAGACAGAAAATCAGAGAGTTGCAGGACAGATATGGATGTTCGGTTTATCATGGATATTTATGGACTGTGGGAGACAATTGGGATTTCTATTCTTTGAATAAATGCTTTTATTTTGAAAATCTCAGGTATTTGTTCGGAGTCGTGTCACGACGTGGAAGAAGAGGAAGACCGGGACTCTTGTGATTCTGAGGTATGTTGGTATAAATGTTCTTTCAGCTTTTTATGTCAGACTCAAAACAAAAAAAATATAGATTTATTTATTACTTTTTAATGACTAGCATGAAGGCCAAAAATTGCCACGTGAAGATCAACAAACCGTAGAAGCACAGAAGACTGTTGCAGAGAAGATCGACGATGGTAAGCTGTCATTAACTTTTATTTTCTTACATTTTTGTATTTTTAATTCATATACAGTGACACCTCGGCTTACGAACGCTTTAGCTCACGAACTTTCCGCCTTACGAACATTAAATTTGCGAGAATATAATCTTGGCATACGAACTAGTTTTCGGGAAACACACGGAGCGCCACAATGGCTGGCTGACTAGTTTTTGGCGGAAGAACACCAAACCACACGGCCGAACAGCGCCATCGTGGCTCCCGGACTACTTTTCCACACCCACTTTCTCTGAGTGCACTCAGTGCAGACATGGTTTGTTATGGGGTGGAAGCTTTTGCTTTTTTGGGACCGAAAAAGACCCATCCACAGGCTAGTGTTAGACCAAAGAGGACAAAAAAAGAAAATTACGGTCATGCAGAAGAAGGAGATCATCGAAAAACACCAACGAGGTGTGCGTTTGTGTGACTTAGCGTCCCAGTACCAATATGCTAAGTCGACCGTTGCTACGTGTGGCTAAGGGTGTTTCTGTGTTATCTTAGCAATCGGTGTCAGGCAATAGAAGAGGTTGAAAAACTTCTGTGTATTTGTATTAACGAAAAGCAGCTAGCAGGGGACAGTGTGTGAGGGTATTATCGCCGAGAAAGCACGGCAACTTCACTCAGATATCATAAAGAGGCAACTATAACAACCATTAATAAGGTACATAAAACAACTTTATTATATACAGTACAGTGTATTTCTTTAATTACAATACAATAGCACATTTATTATACAGAAAGCAAGGTATATTTTGTGTAGTTTTAAGGCTTATTTAGTAGAAAATTATGTTTTATGGGGACCTGGAAACGGATTATTCTCATTTTTAATGGTTTCCTATGAGAAATTAATGTTTGGAAGACACACTTTTCGTCTTTCACACTTTCTGGGAACCAATTAAGTTCGTAAGATGAGGTATCACTGTGTAAGAAACCGGTTTTCCAGTTACACTTGGTGTTCTGTGTAACAACCTGTGGCGTTTTATTTTGTATTTTTTTTTTCGTAGACTTGTTATATAATTCCTCATTTTTAAGAGGGGCAGGAAGCGGGTGGATGCCCGAGCCTTGGTGGAGTAAAGGCAGGCAAAGAAACAACCTCAGAGTTGGTAGGAAATGTGAACGGTCACCGTGATCGTTTTTGTTTTTTAATTTTGGTCAGTTGCATGTTAACTGTGCACGATACTTGACCCATCGACTCATAAACACTTTTCCCAGAATGCATGCGGCATACGTGCACGGTTCATGAATGGCTATTTTCGCTCCTCAAACCATCGTTCTGCTTTTTACCAAAAGATATCAAGTGGGGAGTCGATATCGAATATTGTCAGCTGCAATTTAAAGGACAACCGACGTCTCCGGACAAGTTGTGTCCATAATTTGTAAAATGTCTTCATCAAAGGACTTCTACTGAGCGTATTTTACAAAGATTCCACCGCATATTAAAGCTATATTTTACATTTTAAGACTTGCACTGAATATTCCGGAAGTCTTGTTTTTGAGTTGGTGACGAGTCCTCACGTGACGTCACTGAAGGAACGCCCCTGACCGAAAAAAGGACACATTGTAGCAGTCCTTCCATCACGTCAATGCATTTTGCTGTACTTTGTTTGGTCTGAAAACTTTGTGTAGCACCAAAAAAAGGCAGAAGAGGGCGACCAAGCTCCATGGGAGGAATTTATCAGACTGTGGAAACGGGCTGATTAATTCCTTACACGGCTTTGTCGCCATGTTCTGCCTTTTTTGGGTGCGACATTTCCCACCCCTGATGCCTCAAAATTACACGGAATAAATTCTTTAATCGATTGCAAACATGTATGCTTTCTTCTTCAGAACTATTTGAATCATATTCATAACTGGACGAGTAACAAGAAAGCATATTCTCCCAATCTGAAGCCATTGTTTTGATTCTAGAGCAAGGCAAGACGTCTTGCCGTGACACCACGAACATGGGGGCGGGACCTTCTGAAACTGGCCACTTCCGGTTTCAAATTGAAGTACTTTTTAGACACTATGTAATTTTTATTGGTGTTTTGCATTTGACTAAAAATATCATACTGCGTGTTTTGGGTATTTTAGGAAACAGTTAGGAAACAAAAAAGTGACGTCGGTTGTCCTTTAAATGTTTGTGTGAAAATTACCCAGGATGCTGAGTCACCAAAATGAAACGCGGCATCGAAATGCTTCAAATTTCCTACTCGAGTATTTTCATGAACTGCCAGCTCATTTGCATGACATATTGCCTTGAACGTCAATGTCATCCAGTCCATCCATCATATTGGAAATACGCAGTTTCTCATTTTACTGTTTTATTTGTTCATGAAAGTTTCATAGTCTGAATTGGATCATCTTGACAGAACACAATTAACTCATTCACTGCCAGGCGATGTGCTTATATAAAGGTGTCCACTCCAGTGCCAGGGTTTTTGTCATTTTGACTAAAATTGCAGGACGCACAGAATATTGACTTTTAGGACTACATAATCAGAATCAGAATCAGAATCAGAATCATCTTTATTGCCAAGTATGTAGAACACACAAGGAATTTGTTTCCGGTAGAACACGCTGCACTAGTATCGTTGTCAAAAAAAAAAAAAAAAAAAACTGCTAAGTGGCACTATACAGTTCCATTTTGGCTACTGTTGAAAGAGTTCAAAGAGTTAATGGCTTGGGGGAAGAAGCTGTTTAAATGTCTGCTGGATTTGGTGCGCATGGATCGGTAAACATTCAATACAGCGTTTGAAACCTTAGACTCTGTTCTTTCATCAGGGAAAAAAAAATAGTTAATTCCTAAATTATACGGGTCTGGAGTTATATGAACTTGAAATGGGAGTGGCTGTACAAAAGGCAAACGCTGCCCCCTCCTGGGAGGGAAAAACATTGCCAGAGGTCTGACCGACGCTTCAAACGCAACAAGCAAAAACAAAACCCAAACAAATTTGGGAATGGCGCTGCACATCATTCTTTTCAATTGCAGAATAGATTCGGGAATGACGGTGAATGAGTTAAGATGCTTTTATTCACTTACAGCTGACCCCTCAAATGTTGTCACAGAACTGTTTACACTTTTTTTCTGAGTCAATAGATAAAGGTATAATAATAATGATAATAATATATATTTTTAATCTCCATGCAACATGATTCAAATTAATTCTGTCACTTAGGAGGTCTGGGTGCTGTTTCATTTGTTGCTGAGAGTAACGACACCAGAAATGTTCAAAAAGAGGATTCGGCGCGAAAAGAGGTAAAGGCTCATCACCAGAATGACAGTATTTTTATTATTATTATTATTATTAGTAGTAGTAGTAGTAGTAGTAGTAGTAGTAGTAGTAGCAGCAGCAGTAGTAGTCAAAGTCGTAGTAGTAGTAGTAAAGACTCATCACCAGAATGACATTATTATTATTATTATTATTATTATTATTATTATTATTATTATTATTATTATTCCATTCCATTCCATTATTCCATTATACCATCGTTCTGCTTTTTACCAAAAGATATCAAGTGGGCAGTCGATATCGAATATTGTCAGCTGCAATTTAAAGGACAACCGACGTCTCCGGACAAGTTGTGTCCATAATTTGTAAAATGTCTTCATCAAAGGACTTCTACTGAGCGTATTTTACAAAGATTCCACGGCATATAGCTATATTTTACATTTTAAGACTCGCGCTGAATATTCCGGAAGTCTTGTTTTTGAGTTGGTGATGAGTCCTCACCCTACCTCACTGAAGGAACGCCCCCTGACCGAAAAAAGGACACATTGTAGCAGTCCTTCCACGGCGTTTAGCTATATTACAGTGTTGTTATTATTAGTAGTAGAAGTAGTAGTAGTCATAGTAAATGCTCATCACCAGAATGACATTTTTATTATTATTATTATTATTATTATTATTATTATTATTATTATTATTATTATTATTATTATTATTATTATTATTATTATTGTTATTATTGTTGTTGTGGTAGTAGTAACAAAGGCTCATCACCAGAATGACAGTATTATTATTATTATTGTTATTACACTATTATTATTATTATTATTATTATTATTATTATTATTATTTCTATGTATGTATGTGATAGTCATGTGTGCTTTTCACATGACCAGAGCGAAGAAAGCAAATGGGGACTGCTTTTGAGTAAATGTGAAGGAAAAAGCAAGGAAAAAACGGGTGAGTGACGCCATATTCCTTCTATACTTTGGAATCAATCCATTTTTTCATTCTTGGATTCTTTGCCAGACTTGATGGAGGAACTCGGGTTGGGAGATTTTGACTATGCTGAAGGTCAGAATGATGAAGACCCCGCGTCAAAATGATTCAACTTTATTTATAGCGAACTGTGCCATTTTTAAATGCCACTTTGCTGTTTTTTATGTATTTATTTTTCATTTTTTTACAGATGCATCAGACTGGGATACGTCAAGTAATATCAGTAAGAAAAGCCTGCTCGGAGGCACAGAGACTCCCCCGACACCCGAAGATTTCCCACAATCCTCCATTAAGGAGACGGATAAGTCACCAAAAGCACCCGTCGCTCCCCCGAGGAGTTTCAGCGCAGCCCCTCACCCTCAGCCTCGTTCCAAGAAGGCGATCGTTCAAGAGAGTGACAGTAAATCATTTTTCTCTTCTTATTTCTACACTTTTCCATTCAAATCACATGACCTACAATTTTATTTTATTTTGCCATGTTCTACTTTTTAGATTGGGGACAAAACAATTTGGATTCATCACAAGCTGCGGCCAATCGGCATCTTCAGGAAGCGGACAGTGAAGGTGAAAATTCACACAAACCTATTTTTTTGTTGTTGTTGTACTTGCGTGCGTGTTATACGTGTAAAAACTGTCTGTCCTGCGGCTCCTCTGAAGTTTCCGAAGCGGCCGATGACAAAAGAAGCCAATTGCAACATGACGAGCGGAAAGAAGAGGTGAGAAATGGCTCCGCGGTGACATCCACACCACACATTCCTTCATATTTTTGGGCCAGGAAGCTAAAATAGCTAAAAAAAAGCTAAAAAATTGACAGAATTCAGAAATTTAAAACTGGAACTGGCCTTTTTTTCTCCATACAGTGATACCTCGGTTTACGAACCCCTTGACTTACAAACTCTTTGGTTTCCGAACGTTAAATTTATGAAAATTTTACCTTGGCATACAAACTATTTTTCGGGATACACGCGAAGCTGCCACAATGAGTGATGTGTCCATCGTGAACGAGCCTGTTATCCTAAAAGAAAATGGCTGCATGCTTGTTTTGGTCCTCTATTCCCTGCCCCCAGTCGTCGGCTACGGCTACGTTCCTCATCAAGTGTTTAATGATGAAACCGGCCACTCCATTCCACCAAGCCATCAACGACCATCACAAAGATAAATAAAACGACTTTATTATACAGTGCAGTTTATTTCTTTAATTATAATACCATAGTACATTTATTATACATAAAATAAGGTATAGTTTGTGTAGTTTTAAGGCTTAGAATAATTAGAAAGTCGAAAATTATGTTTTATCCGGACCCGGATTATTCTCATTTTAATAGTTTCCTGTGGGAAATTAATTTTTGGAATACACACTTTTCCCCTTACACACTCTGTCTGGGAACCAATTAAGTTCGTAAGCCAAGGTATCACTATCATGAAAATGGGTGTTCATGTCATGATGAAAATGTGGGAAAATGTTAATTTTCTGCATAGATAATTCCGAAATGCCTTGTTTAGTGTTTTTTGTGGGTTTATTTTGTGTAGTCTATCAAAAAGACCCCCAAGGCTGCGGTTCCAGTGACAAATTCCAGCACCTTCATTGGCTCAGATGAAAACGCTGTTGACAAGCCCGAGATGTCGAGTCAAGCCGAAGACTCCCAACAAACACGGAAGCCTCTAACCTGTGACAGGTACAATGTGTGCTTTATTGCACTTGTTTTATCTTTCTTTCAATTTCAATTTCTCGTCTTTTTTATTTTTGTTTTTGTTTTCTCCCTATCACGAGCAGTGCACCGATGGAATCCCATCTCTCAAAACAACAGCCCCTCGGCGTCAGTAAACCCACAGAACAAAATGTAGAGAAGGCCCACGTATCCGGAAGCCCGCAGAGTGACAACAGAGAGCTCTCGTTGTTGGACGACAGCACTTTAAGTGACGTGTCGGATGATGAAACAAGGTCTCCATTGTGCCTCATGACATGCATTTTTCAATGATACCTCGGTTTACGAACCCCTTAGCGTACGAACATTTCGGTTTACGAACAATAAGTTTATGAAAATTTTACCTTGGCATACGAACTATTTTTCGGGATACACCCTGAGCTGCCACAATGAGTGATGTGTCGACTGCAAGGTTAAAATTCCCATCAATCAGGCTCCACAAATAATCCGCACTAGCCATCAGTTCAATTTGAAATGAAAAGACAAGCAAGGGAACCAGCTATTAATGATGTTTCTAGTGTGTCTGCTTGCATCTGTTGCCGTTGCAATATCACAACTTCCAAGATGTATCACCCAGAGCTCCTTGAAACACTTAATACCAAAAGCTATCCATTCCATCAAGCCATCAACGACCATCACAAAGGTAAATAAAACGACTTTATTATATAGTACAGTTTATTTCTTTAATTATAATCCCATAGCACATTTATTAAACATAAAATAAGGTATATTTTGTGTAGTTTTATAAGGCTTAGAAAATTAGAAAGGAGAAAATTATGTTTTATGGGGATCTGGGAACGGATTATTCTCATTTTAATGCTTTCCTATGGGAAAGTATTTTTTGGGATACACACTTTTTGCCTTACACCCTCTGTCTGGGAACCAATTACGTTCGTAAGCCAAGGTATCACTATTTTGAAATTGTTCATTCCTTACCACTGTCATTTTTTTGCTCTCTCTCTTGGCAACAGGCATAAAACCAGAGAGCAAATAAAAAAACAGGTAACTTAATTTGTGTGCCTTTTTTTCCCTAAATTTGAAGTTCAATCCTGTATATTGATTACGATGACATTTATTTCTGCATCGATTCAGCTTTCAGAACAAATCGAAATGTCGGAAGATATTGACGAGCTCAATTCATCATCCGACGTGACCACGGATGATTCCGACTTTCGCTCTTCGGGTCATCGTTGTAGTTCCCTCTTCATTCAGAACCTGGATTCACTTGTGACGGGTGCGTTTGTTTTTTTTTTTTTTTTTTTTTTTTAAGAAACCTAACTAATCAGATCTCCACGTACACAATAACCTCCTATTCTTTATTCCTCAGACTCCAGGAGTATGGTCAAGCTCCAGAACATCTTCCACAAATACGAACGCTCCATCCAGAAGGCCAAAAGCCGTCACAGCTTCTTTGCCGACAAAATGAGCCTCCTGGAAACTGAGAAGGCGCAGCTACGACGCTCTCTGGATGATGTGAAAGATGTTAAATCGGCTTTGGAGCGCACTCAGTTGGACTTACAAACGGAAGTCACCAACCTCAAGTAAGAACCGCTTTATTCTCTTCATATATACAGGTAACATCAGAGTTACGACCGGCGCGAGTTATGACTACCTGTACTTACGACCACGACCGCCAGACCCTTTATTTTATTTTATTTTATTTTATTTTATTTTATTTTATTTTATTTTATTTTATTTTATTTTATTTTATTTTATTTATTATTCTACGCCTGACACCGCAGCGCGCACTACAATTTTGGCCAGCCGCCATGTCACACACTCGCACAGCAATCTACTTGCTACACTCAATACAGTAGTTATACAGTGCAGATACCGTCTCGGCAACATCTCATGTAGTACTGTACATGCTTTTTTCCGAGCCTGTGTGTCGGGTGACCTCTTCTGGGCGTTAGCAGGGAGAGCAGGGTAAGTATCACATTTATAAATGAACTGTACAGTAAACAGTTTTGTATACATTACAAGTACAGTTATACAGTAATAAAAAGCGATCATATGAATGATAAAAATGACACCAAAAGTTATAAAATTTATAAATGAACTGTACAGACTGACATCGTATACTATCCTGTCATGTAAACGTCACAATGGCCATTTTGAATGGATTTCGACTTACGACCGTTTGACTTACGACCGTTTTGACGGAAGGGTACCCGGTCCTAACTCGGACGTTGCATGTGCTATATTTATTTAATCATCATTTTTGTTTCGTGGTTGCAGATTTCAGCTCAAACAGGAGCAAGAAAACGGACGTAATGCCACCATGATGTATAACACTACCGGAGATAAGCTGAGGAGGACGGAGGAGCAGCGGCAGGTCGAGGTTCAGGAGAGACAAAAGGTGGAGCTGGATCTTCGGAACTTGGAGTTGGAGATGCGAATACTCATAAACAACAAGAAACAGGTACAACGTGTGTGGTTGTCCCCATCAGACGCTGCGCATCGGCGTCTCGTGGAGGCCATTACACAGACGACTCGATTTATTTGTTTGTTTATTTTCATTTATCACTCCAGCTAGAGGAAGAGAACAATCAGATCCAAACGTTGTTGGCTCAAGAACGCAGCGCTCGCACAGTGCTGGAGAATCTACTTAACAGTCATGTGCGCAAGCAGCAAGAGATTGAGGAAGAGAACAAAAGAAACATCAGCAAAAGTCACCAGGTACATTTGACCGCCCATCGTGAGCCATTGTTGCGATATTACAGAATAAGAGTCAGTTGAGGATAGTCGTGGACTTATTTCACAGTTCAAATTTAAGCCAGTTGGTCCAAAAATCAATTATTAAAATAAGTTTTTAAATCAAAAAAATTGCGACTCACATCCATTTTTTTAAAATATATCGATATTCTCGGGAGTCGGAAAAAATATCTATATAACCGGACTATCGATATATCCGATCCTGCGGCATGTAAATTTTCTCCTTGCGTTCATAGAAATAGTATCGTAATAAGCAGTACTATCGATATAACGAGACTTTACTGTATTCGCTATAATTATTTAGACAGAATGTACATATATCTATAGATTGATGGATGAATAGATGCTAAATAGATCGCTATCTAGCTAGATCACTAAATAGGTAGATAACTAAATAGCTAGATCGCTAGTTAGATCGCTCGATAGATCACTAGCTAGCTAGATTGCTAGATAGCTCGATCGCTAACATTTACACTGCGTTCAAGTAATGTCTTTTAATATATATTTGTATGTGTGGGAGGTATAGTGTATTTATTATTTTATTTTTATTTTATATTTTTTGTAAAAGCCCCTGTTCTCTTAACTAGATCGCTAACTAATTAGATTGCTAGCTACATAGCTAGATCGCTAGATCACTAGATAGATCATTGGCTCGCTAGTTAGATCACTCGATTCATCACTAGCTAGCTAGTTAGATCACTCGATTCATCACTAGCTAGCTAAATTGCTAGCTAGCTCGATCGCTAACATTTGCACTGCATTCAAGTAATGTCTTTTAATATATATTTTTATAATGTGTGGGAGGTGTAGTGTATTTATTATTATTTTTTATTTTTTATGTTTTATTTTTTGTTAAAGCCCCTGTTCTCTTTGACTAGATCGCTAACTAGCGAGATTGCTAGCTACATAACTCGATCGCTGGATAGCTAAATCACTACATAGATCATTCAACGTGTTTACGGTGTTGTATACAGTACATCATGTATCCTGAATTATTAATTCATTCATCTTTTGTTTGCAAATGAGTACAAAATCTAACAGTGCAACTGGAAATACAACACACGACACGCTGATAAAATATTTTAAGGCTTCCTCGTGGGCCTCCAAATTTCATATTTACCCCTTTTTTTTTGTTTTTCGGGAGAAAAAAAAGTCAATCATAATTTTGGGAAAGGAAAAGATGACATTTGTACGACTAATGTAATTGCACCGGTGTATTTTCAACATGAATAGGCCTTGTCACAACTCACGGAAGCCAGCGATAGGGAACGTGAGCTGCTCCAACAGATTTCCATATTTCACGAGCAACTGAGTACCCTGAGAACAGACCTGGAGAATTCCCAGGCCAGCAGCAGCATCAAACAGAGAGACCTCCAGGAGGAGAATAAAGCCCTCAAAGAACAACTGGAAGAGGCCAGGCAAGCTCTCAAAGCCAACAGTGATACCATGAACCAAACCGCCTTGGATTTCAATAACCGGACGGCCGCCATGAAGTCAGAGTTGACCGTCACTGCCACTCGCCTGGAGAACGAGCGTCAAAGCCGAGAGACCCAGGCGGTGGAGTTGGAATCGGTCCGCGCTCGCTTGACCGCGGCGCTGCGGGAGGCCGAGCGTTCCATGGCGGCCCGGTCGGACGCCGAGATAGCGCTGCTCCAGGAGAAGGAGGAACACCGGCGTCTGAAGGACAGACTCTCCAGTGAGTAGCATGGACGCTATCATGACAAAAAATATTTTTTTTTTACCAGTTCAGGTTTCGCCTCGACATCACACACCGCCGGGCCCCGCCTCTTAAAGGCATCTGCATGTAGACGCTACAATTCCTATCCTTTTCTATCAAATTTTTTATTTTATTTTATTTTTCTACCAAATACGTTCACATTTACACTGCGTTTAAGTAGTGTATTTTAATAAAGGTAACATCTGACTTACGACCACCCATACTTACGACCACGACCTCCAGACCCTATTTTGAACATTTTAATTAAGTTTGCAAGTCATTTAGGCTCAGAGTCTCTATTTAACATTTTGAATGTATTTCGACTTACGACCATTTCGACTTACGACCGTTAGGTCGGAACGGAATTCGGTCGTAAGTCGGATGTTACCTGTATATATTGTTGTAATGTGTGGGTTGACCTATCTGTGCAGGTGAGGCCTCCAGTCAGCACGAAGCAGTCAGCAGCCTTTCCCAGAAGTTGTCCAAAGCAGAGGCGCACGCCAACGGAATGGAGAACGAGGCCCATCGGGCCATGCTTCAGCTGACTGAGAAAAACCTCCTGCTGAACACGATGCAGCGCGAGAGCGACCAAATAGCCACGCGCGTCAAAGAACTCGAGGACGCACTGCGGGCCGAAAAGGAGCTGGTCACTAGGGCCGCAGCGCGCCAAGAGGCTACGCAGGAGCGCTTAGCCCAAGTGCAAAGTGAAGCCATGTTGCTACGGCAGCAGCTGGAGGAAGCTCAAAACAAGGGTGTCGCCAAAGAAAATGCCGTGACAGACGCCCAAAAGTCTTTCAGTGACATTTTATCCAAGCTTCGCGCCGATTGTGAAGACAGAGTCCAACTCGCGCAGGATCGGAATCAAGACCTGGCTGCAAAAGCTGCTGAGCTACGAGAACAAAACCGCCAATTACAGGAAGAGAAAAATGAAAGAGAGGTAAGAGCACACCCGGAAACGCTTCGCCATCATGACTGCCGAATTTAATGGTGGTTGGGGTGGCGGGGTAGCTAGGTAGGTATGAATCGGCCTGTCGGTCGGTCGGTTGATCAGTCGATCGATCAATCGGTCAATCTGTTCATGGGTCCGTCGATCACTCGGTCAATCTGTTGATTGGTCGGTCGATCTATCAATCGGTCAGTCTGTGGATTGGTCGCTCTGTGGATAGGTCGTTCTGTTGGTCTGTGAATCGGTCGCTCGGTCAGTGGGTCGGTCGCTCGGTCTGTCGGTTGGTCGATCAATCTGTCGGTCGATTGATCAGTCGATCTGTCGGTCAATCTGTCAAGCGGTCGGTCTGGATCAGTCGGTCTGTGGATCGGTCGGTCTGTCAGTCTGTGGATCGGTCGGTCTGTCAATCTGTCGGTCTGTGGATCGGACGGTCGAACTGTCGGTTGATCTGTGGGTCGGTCGGTCTGTCAGTCTATGGATCGGTCGGTCTGTCAATCTGTCAGTCTGTAGATCGGACGGTCGCTCTGTGGATCGGTCAGTCGAACTGTCGGTTGATCTGTGGGTCGGTCGTTCGATCGATCGATCTGTCGGTCGATAAATCTGTCGGTGGATTGATCTTTCGGATGATGGATCGTTCTGTCGGTTGATCCATCGACCTGTCTGTCAATCGGCCTGTCGATCGACCTGTCAATCAATCTGTCTATCGATCCGTCTATTTATTCCTTCATTTATTTCTTCTTTGTTTTTATTTTCATGGCATAGGCAAGTCAGAGACAGCTGCAGCAGGAGTTAGCAGACTCCTTAAAGAAGCTGTCGATGTGCGAAGCCTCTTTGGAGATCAACACCCGCTATCGTAACGACTTGGAAGAAGAAAAGACAAGGCTCGTCAACAACATGGACAGTCTCAAAGAGAAGGTCATCGCCGATTGACTTTTTCCCTCACTCATCGCCTCATTTGGAGTGCTTCATTATTTTTATTTTCAATGTATTTGAAACATTGCCGATCTTTTTCTCTCACGCAGATGATTGAGCGAGAATCGCACTGCATTCAAAGTGAGAAACGCGCCAGCGATCTGAGATGTCGCCTGGACGAAAGAGAGCAAGAACTCTGCGTCGCCGCTCAGAAACAGCAGGAGGCGCTGTCTGCCGCTGCCGCCTCCAACGCAGCAGTCAAACAACTGGAAGAGGCTGTGCAAAGGTAAATGCAGATGAGACTCATTATGCATTTATTTATTCATTCATTCATGTACTTATTTATTTACGGATTTATTTATTTATGTATTTACTTACTTACTTATTTATTTATTTGTGTACTTATTTATTTACATATTATTACGTTTTATTTACTACTTCACTTACTTTTTTATTGTTTATTTATTTTTATTTATGTGCTTATTTATTTATGTATTTACTTACGTATTTATTTATGTATTTACTTATTTATGTACTTATGTATTTTCTTATTTAATTATTTAATTAATTATTTGTTTATTTACTTGCTACTTCACTTATTTATTTACTTGTTTATTAATTTTGTTGTTTGTTTATCTATTTATTTATGTTTATTTTTATCTATTTTTATTTTTATTATTATTTTTTTAATTTACTACTTCACTTACTTATGTTTATTTACTTGTTTATTTATTTATTTTTTTATTTATTTACTTATTTACGTATTTATGTATTTACTTATGTATTCATTTATTTATTTAGATTTGTTTTTATTTACTACTTCACTTATGTATTTACTTGTTTATTTATTTATGTTATTGTTTGTTTATTTTTCTATTTATTTATATTTTTATTTTTATTTTTTTATTTACTACTTCACTTACTTATGTATTTACTTGTTTATTTATTTATTTGGTTGTTTGTTTATTTATGTATTTATGTACTGATTTATTTACATATTTATTTATGTATTTACTTACATGTTTATTTATTTATTTATTTATTTGGTGCCCATAGGCTGGAGATTGAGAATGTCAAGCTGGAAGCCGCCGCAAAGCAACAGGCGAACAAAATCGAAGCGCTTCAGAAAGGTTGTCGGGAAGAGGCCAGGGTAAGTGCAACACTCATTTTGCCGCCGCGAATGTTAGCGTACACGACGACGTTTCTTGTACTCTCTTGATTGACGTATTGAAGCGCGTTCCATTTTGTTCCCAGCGATCTGACAGTGCAAATGGACAAATGGTTGGTTGGTTTTCAATTTGATTGAGTTTGTCTTTGACGTTGGGGTTGTTTCAATACGTTCACTTCACACCATGAAAATAATCAATCGTCGTAACCTGTTTATTGGGGGAGTTTTTTTTTTTCTTCTCGCTGACCAAACTGATTCTTTTCCTTTTTGACTTCTGTGGGTCTTCAACTTCTCTTTTTCGAGTTGCATGATGCACGTTCCAATCTATCCGGTGTCCTCGGTAACTCTTTGACTCATTCACTGCCATTCCCGAATATATTCGGGAATTGAAAATATGACGTAGATCGCCATTCCCGAATTTGTTCGGGTTTTTGTTTTTCTTGCTTGGGGGTGCCAATAAAGCGCTGGTCACACCTCTGGCAATGTTTTTTCCCTTCCACGAGACGGCAACATTTCCCTTTTTCCCTTGTTAGCGCTTTGTTACAGCTTCAGCTATTGTTAAAGCACTATAATAGACCATTATGTATGTATTGCATTGTATTTTGGACAGCCGCCCTCATTTCAAACTCATATAACTCCAAACCCATATCATTCTATCAATGTTTTTTTTTTCCTGATGAAAACAGAGTCTAAGGTTTCTTACGATGCTGCACTGTATGTTTATGTAGTCCTAAAACTCAATATTCTTTGGGTCCTGTAATTTGAATGAAAATGATAAAAACCTGGCAGTGGAGTGGGCACATTTTTGGACATCGTCTGGCAGTGAATTAGTTAAATATTCAAATCAGCCATTTGTTTCTTTATTTGAATAAAAAAATAAAACCTTCATATTTAAACGGTAAGATTTGTTCTTTTCCTCCGTAGGTCAGAGATCATTTGGAGGATTTGGTCAGCAACCTACAAAGCAGTAAGATGACATTAGAGGACCAACTCAGTAAAGAGGTTAGCGCTATATTTACCGTATTTTCAGGCACACTGGTGTATAAGGCGCACCCCCAATGAAGGTGTATTTACAGACGTTTTCAATATACAATATAAGGCGCACCTTAAAGGACAACCGACGTCACTTTTTTGTTTCCTAACTGACATCAGAAAAACGTTTTATAGCATCTAAAATACCCAAAACACGCAGTATGATATTTTTATTCAAATGCAAAACACCAATAAAAATGACTTAAGGTGTCCAAAATCTGCAAAAAAAAACTGAGCTGCGAATTGGGCATATTCAGAAAGTCCCGCCCCCATTTCGTGACGTCACGCCAAGACGTCTTGCATTGCTGGAGAATCAAAACAATGGCTTCAGATTCGGAGAATATGCTTTCTTGTTCCACATCCAGTTATGAATATGATTCAAATAGTTCTGAAGAGGAAAGCATACATGTTTGCAATCGATTAAAAAATTCATTCCGTGTCATTTTGAGGGATCAGGGTCGCACCCAAGGGAGGCAGAAAATGGCGACAAAGCCATGTAGGGAATTAGTCAGCCCGTTTCCACAGGCTGATAAATTCCTTACATGGAGCTTGGTCGCCCTCTTCTGGCTCTTTTTGGTGCAACATGATGATTTCAGACCAAACAAGTACAGCAAAATATATTGACGTGATGGAAGGACTGCTACAATGTGTCCTTTTTTCGGGCAGGGGCGTTCCTTCAGTGACGTCACGTACGGACTCGTCACCAACTCAAAAACAAGACTTCCTGAATATTCAGCGCGAGTCTTAAAAGTTAAAATATAGCTATATGCGGTGATATCTTATTAAAATACGCTCAGCAGAAGTCATTTGAGGCCATTTTACAAATTATGGACACAACTTGTCCAGAGACGTCGGTTGTCCTTTAACTAAAAATATCAGCCTGCATGTTTTAGATGCTATAAAACGTTTTTCTGATGTCAGTTAGGAAACAAAAAAAATGGTGTTGGTTGTCCTTTAAGCAAGGGAGCATTTGTGGTAGGTTCATCCTTAATAAAAAAAAAACATTAATACTTTGCAACAATGTTTTTATTTTTTTGCGATTAGTCGCCTTATTGTATTTCAAGTTGTGAAAAATAGGGCAGGCAACTTTATGGCTGGGCAGGCAACATTTCAGGGTTGTCTGCCCTGGTCTCCTCTCACTTTTTGTCATGAGATTCATACACTGCTTATATATACGTTTTTTTTTCTCAACGTGTTCAGGTGCAGAAGCAAAGCGTGTTGTCAAACAGCGCCCACGACTCTCAAGCCATGTGGGAGGAGGAACTCAAAAGCCGTTCCAAGTTAGGACTTCGTCTTGCGGAGCTTGAAAAGGAAAAAGGAGAACTCAGCAGCCAGGTATAGTGCGATCATGACTCCGAGCACCGTAACGGTGTAATGGCAAACACTCCTGTAGTCTTCCATTTTTGTTGTTGTTGTTGTTGTTGATGGTGTGTGTTAAAGGACAACCGAGGTCTCCGGACAAGTTGCGTCCATAATTTGTAAACTCACTTCAAATGACTTCTACTGAGCGTATTTGACAAAGATTCCACCGCATATAGCGATATTTTATGTTTTAAGACTCTCACTGAATACTCATGAAGTCTTGTTTTCGAGTTGCTGACGATGCCCTTAGTGACGTCACGGAGGGAACACCCCTGACCGAGAAAGCGACACACAATGCATTTTCGGTACTTTTTTTCGTCTGAAAACACCGTGTTGATGGGGAAATTAGAAGGAAAACTACATCAATAACGCGATGGTCAATCGTTGTGTGTCTCAGCCAATTGCGGTAACACGCATAAAGAAGGTGTAAGTTGGCACAAATTCCCAGCGGTCAAAACAGCCCATTTCTAACAGAGCTTGTGCGCCATCTTGTGCATTTTCTGGGCGCTATATTGGAGTCCAGATGGCTCGAATTGATACGGAAGGACTTCTTTAATCTGAACTCTCTGAAGCCATTGTTTTGATTCTGGAGCAAGGCAGTTTGTGAAGGAGTATCCTGGCGTGACGTCACGAAAAAGGGGGCGGGACCTTCTGAAATTCGACATCTCCGATATCATTTTGAAGTAGTTTTGGGACACTTTGAGTCATTTTGATTGGTGTTTTGCATTTGACTAAAAATATCAGCCTGTGTGTTTTGGGTATTTTAGATGCTGTAAAACGTTTTTCTGATGTCAGTTAGGAAACACAAAAATGGTGTCGGTTGTCCTTTAAGGTGGAAACGGAGAAGAAGAAAGCCAAGAAATTCGTGGAGCAGAAGAAGGCTCTCGACTGTCGATTGGAACAAGAGATGGAGAGAAACACAGGTCTTCAAAAGGAAATCTACAGGTGAGTCTCACACGGGACCGACACGGGCTACATTAGTCATTATCTTGAGGCATCGGATCGTCCCAATTTTGATTAAATTAGAATTTATTATATATTTTTTTGTTCATAAAGGAAAGGCCGTTCATAACACACTTCACCTTTGAAACTGATTGTTTGGTCAGACAAATTTTCAGTCTCAATTTGTTTCATAACAATTAGTTTTTTTATAGCTAGCTAGATGGCTAGCTAGCTAGCCATCTCGATGGATGGATAGATGAATAGATGGCTAGCTATCTGGCTAACTACCAGGCTAGCTTCCTGGCTAGCAAGCTAGCCATATAAATGGATGGATAGTTAGATGGCTAGCTAACTAGCCATCTAGATTCACGCATCATATTCAAACTGATGTACAATTAAAAAAATGGAAGTGAGACACAAATGCCAGAGATTCTAATTTCAATTAATTATTTACAAAATATAATAATAATAATACTGTATTGCATTTCATTTCTAAGCGCCTTTCAAAACTCTCAAGGTCACTTTACAGTCACAGGATAAGTTTTTCTGTGGGTGAGCAGCGACAGCCACATGCGCCAGCGTTCACTCAACCCGGAAGTAACTCAAATATATAGAAAGCTAGCCACTATATAGCTAATAGCTAGCCGGCTAGATAGCTAGCCAGTATATAGCTAATACCTAGCTAAATAGCTAATATATAGCCAGCTAGACTGTAAATAAAGACTGCCAGAGATTCTAATTTATATGTATAGATAGATAGATAGATAATTAGAAAATATATTTTATAATTTAATTACCTTTCTACTATCTTTGTGACTGATTTATTTTATTGCTTCTCTATAATACTTTGCATGCAGCCTTGTGTGTTTGGAAATGCTCTATTAATACAGTGGAATTGAGTTATAAACATCCCGTTGTAATTCACACTATTGTGTTATTTACTTATTTTTTCCCCAAAATATAATTTCAGGTTGCGGTCTCTATTTAAAACTGCAAAAAGGTCGCTGGAGAACATGCGCAATGACGGCACAGGTGATTTTGCTTCTCCGCTAAGCGGTCGAAAAGCGGACTTGGGACGAGCCAGCTTGGCCGATGGAGCTTTTGATGGAAGAAGAGCAAAGGTTCATCCTTCTGATTCCTCGCTGTCATTTGAACTTGCGTCGCTTACACAGTATGTGTGTTGTTGTTGTTGTTTTTTTTAAACGCTTTGTGGCACATCCGACAGAGAGAGCTGGAGAGGGAAGCGTTCCACGGCAGCCTGTCGGAGAGAAGGCTGTTGGAGGAGGAGGTGCTCAACCTCAAACGCAGAGTGGAGGCCTCCGAGGTCGAGCAGAGGCAGATGGAGCAATATCGGCGAGAGGTGGAGGAGAAAGCCCGACAGGAAATACATCATAAACTACAGGAAGTCAACCTTTTCCTGCAGGTGAAGTACAAAATATCAAATTGGATTGGATTGGATTAGCCTTTATTAGTCTCGCAGTGGAGAAATTGACATTTCAGCAGCAGCAAAATGACGAAAGTAAGAGGAAAGGAAGGGAAGAAGTAGAAAAACAAAATACAGGAGCTGCTTTAAAGGAGGCGCTATCTTAAAGTCAAAAGAACAAAATAATATGACAAAACAAAGACAGTCATTCAATCTTAAGCACTTTCTGCACCCTCTTAATAAAAATAATAATCATAATCATAATAATAACAATACATTTCATTTATAAGCACCTTTCAAAACTCTCAAGGTCACTTTCCAGTCACAGGATATGTTTTTCTGTATGGTGAGCAGTGGCAGCCACACGCGCCAGCGTTCACTCAACCCGGAATAACTCAAATAGATAGAAAGCTAACTCGCTAGCCAACAGATTACTAACAGCTAGCCAGCCAGCTAGATGGATAGCTAGCCAGACATCCAATACATAGCAATTAGATAGTCAGCTGGATAGCCAGCTAGCTAGCTAGATCTTTGTTTTATGAAGCAGCTCGAGATGAAATGGGAAGGTCAAAGCGTCCTTTTCACCAGTGGATCATGGACGTCATGGTGAAATGTGCACGTCTGCTACAAGCTAGTTGAAAGCCAACACAAAGCTGTTGCATCCATTGACGAAAAGAGATTCTCCTGTCCCACGTAAATCCGCTTCAATTCCAAGCCGCGACAGTTCCAAATACGCTGCTCATTATTATTATTATTTTTTTTTTCCTCCTAGACTCAAGCGGCAACCCAGGAGGCGCAGGACCAGATCCAAGCGGCCAACGAGGCCAGCCTCCGCTTGAAGATCCAAGAACTCGAGAGCGAACTGAACCGGGCCCGTGCCTTTCAACACGACACCTTCAGCCAAAGAGAGTCCGCGCACATCGAACTGGAACGCTTCAAAGAACTCTACAGAGAGGAGCAGAAGTTGCGCAAATCTCTCTCCGCCGATCTCAAACGGTCCGAAAGTTAAAAATAAAAATAATAATAATAATAACCAAATAACGTAGTTCACTTTGGATTGATTTACGTCTACAGGACGAACCATCAGCTCACGGAAGCCAGTTCCAGGTTGGTCAACGAGCGAAGTGGGTCTTTCATGGCCCCCACTGGACCGTCACCGTCTGGGCTTTTGGTCCCTGTGGGAGGCCCACCCAGGACAGTTGGCCCTCGGCTTCTTGGCCACGTGGCTGAAGGACAAAGCAGTAGCGTGGAGGACTACCTGATCATGGTAATTACATTTGTTTCATCTGCAAAATGGCACATTAGCGCCAGACTAATGTGAATGATATTTTTTTTTCCACGAATTCCCAATAATACCCAAAACTAAAACTAAAATAATGCCCAAAACTAAAAGAAATACCCAAAACACGCAGTATGATATTTTTAGTCAAATGCAAAACACCAATAAAAATGACGTAGTGTCAAAAATGTGCAAAAAATTGAGTTGCCAATTGGGCATTTTCAGAAAGTCCCGCCCCCAGTTCGTGACGTCATGCCAAGACGTCTTGCCTTGCTGGAGAATCAAAACAATGGCTTCAGATTCGGAGAATATGCTTTTTTGTTACAAATCCAGTTATGAATATGATTCAAATAGTTCTGAAGAGGAAAGCATAAATGTTTGCAATTGATTAAAGAATTTATTCTGTGCCATTTTGAGGCAACATTGGCGGGAAATGGATCACCAAAAAATAGGCAGAAAATGGCGACCAAGCTCCATGTGAGGAATTAATCAGCCTGTTTCCACAGGCTGATAAATTCCTTCCATGGAGCTTGGTCGCCCTCTTCTGCCTCTTTTTGGTGCAACACGACGTTTTCAGACCAAACAAGTAACGCAAAATGCATTGATGTGATGGAAGGACTGCTACAATGTGTCCTTTTGTCGGTCAGGGGGCGTTCCTTCAGTGACGTAACGTGAGGACTCGTCACCAACTCAAAAACAAGACTTCCGGAATATATTTAAAACGTAAAATATAGCTATATGTGTTGGAATCTTTTTACAATACGCTCAGTAGAAGTCATTTGAAGCCATTTTACAAATTATGGACACAACTCTCGACGTCGGTTGTCCTTTAAATATGATCACGTCTATTCTGTCGATTCTCTATGATTACGTGACAATAATATGCGGCACACCATACGGTGCCTTGACGTATCGTACGCGTGCCTCAGTGAACATTTGGAAGTCCCAAAACCAAAGTGACATCATCTTGGTGCCGTCATCTCCACATAAGATCGAACGCTGGATACTTACCGACCTCCTGCCAGACCAAAACGTTTCTCCATTGATGTTTCCTTCAGATGCAGCGTCAGTTGGACAGAAGCATCTCCAGGGAACTCAACAAAGGTGCCAGAAGAACAAACACCCGACGACGGCGTATTTTTCGTCACACGTCCAATTTTTCTGATTATTATTATTATTATTTATTTTTTTATTTTTTGCCTCCTTAGCCTCAGTGGAACTTGACGTCTCCTTGGCTCGCATGTCTCCGGTGGGTTCTGCGACGAGGGTGGACCTGGATCCTGTTAGCAGAGCCAAACAGCAGTACTTGGAGGTCCTGAAGAAGAACCACGAGGTCTGAGAATGACTCCGCGTTGAGGTAGAAATGATCTGGCTTCTTGGAAATTGAAAAGAGAGAACTCTGGCGGCGGTTTAAATGTGTACATAGCGACTTTTAAGATGGACGACGTCAATCAAGGACAAGCAAAGCACGTTGCACTTAAGCATTCGGGAAGTGAAAACGCCGCACAATCCATTGAGTTTCGGTACACCGGCCAAGTCAAATAATTGGACTCAGTATTGACGTCTCATTAAGACATTTTTGATGTTGGGGTTGACCAAAATGTACTGTTATCTTGCATCATTTAAAGTGAGTCAAAGTCAAATTATTATTTTTTATTATTAGGTTAAAGGTCGCTTATTATCAGCAACCAGTATGTAAATGTTGTCATTATTTTGGCTTATGTTGATTTTCTTGCTTGTTCTGTTTTTTTTAAGTTAGTTACTGTATATATTTGGGCTTATATATATATATATATATATATATATATATATATATATATATATATATATATATATATATATATATATATATATATATATATATATATATATACACACAGTATACTCTGTATACCGTACTATATACTGTGTGTGTATACACTCTGTATACTGTGTGTGTATATATATATATATATACAGTAAAGTCTCGTTATATCGATATTCAAGGGAGTCCGAAAAAATATCGATATAACCAGGACTATCGATATATCCGACCCTGTTTGCATGTAATTTTCTCCGTGCGTGCATAGAAATAGTATCGATATAACCGGGACTATCGATATATCCGATATCGATATAACGAGACTTTACTGTATATAATATGATTCAAATAGTTCTGAAGAGCAAAGCATCAATGTTTGCAATCGATTAAAGAAGTCCTTCCGTGTCATTTTGAGGTATCTGGGGGGGAAATGTAGCACCCAAAAAAGGCTGACGATGGCGACAAAGCTCCATTGGAAATTGGATTGGATATTGGATGTTTTTTCCTTGGAATTTTTATTTTATGGAATTTTTGGAATATCAAATAGTTGCTCGGTGCAACGATTCACCATTGTGTTATTTATGTTGTTTTCCTTCTAATTTCGCCATCAACATAAAGTTTTCAGACCAAACAAAGTACCGCAACATGCATTGACGTGACTGCTGCAAGGACTGCTACAATGTGTATTTTTTTTCAGTCAGGGGCGTTCCTTCAGTGACGTAGGGTGAGGACTCGTCACCAACTCAAAACTTCCTGAATATTCAGCGCGAGTCTTAAAAGGTAAAATATAGCTTTAATATGCGGTGGAATCTTTGTTAAATACGCTCAGTAGAAGTCATTTGAAGCCATTTTACAAATTATGAACACAACTTTTCCGGAGGCGTCGTTGTCCTTTAAACCGGCAAATACGCCAAATCTCGACGCATTGTTCATAAAGCCTGAATCAACGTCAATATCTACAGCTGACCCGCACTGACGCAATTCCCCGTAGTTTACCTTTCATGCCGTTTATAACGAGTCGTAATTGCTGCCATTTTCTGCTCATGACAGGGAGGGGTGATGGCGGCGGTGGCGGTTGTCATTCCATCCATATTTCATACACGCACTCATGTCATATCCGCCCCTCATTAGTGATATTTCCATGTTGACTTTATTATTCTTATTATATATATTTTTTTTTACTCCTTCCCTGTGAAGCCACAAAAGCGTCAACGTATGCGTCGGTTTCGAAGCGATTCCCCTCACTTCACGTCAGCTTTGATGCGCCCTTTTTCCAAGTTTATTTTGGTTTTCTTTACCCGCAAGATGGCCGCGCATCTGACAGACTGACTGACTATTAAGTGTTATTCTGAATATTTCCAAGCAGCACTTCCACCCCACCCGATTGATGCCACTTCACACGCTTACACGTAAAGCTCGCTTTGATTGAGGGTCTTACAAGAATCCGATTTACATGCGGCCAAGAATACAAATAAGACACATGATGAATGAAAATGTCGCTTACTTGAAAGGATTATTTTATTTTTTTCTCCCCCTTTTTATGAAAAGTTATGACGGTTAAAAACAAAAGCGCTCCGTGTCGGGTCATTTTTTTGTCATTGATGCTTAGTCTAAAAAAAAAGAAGAAGAAGAAACAAAGGCAAATTTATCAACGTTTTTATTGTTGCCTTAATCCAAGGTAGCCATTTCTTTTTCATGAGAAAATATTCATTAAAATTGAAGCTCAATGATTAAAAAAAGTCCTTTAATATATTTAATATACAGAAACTATAATTTATTAATTTTATATTTGTTATTTTTATTTTTATTTGTATCTTTATTTTTATTTTTCAATTTTTTTATCTATTTTAATTTATCTATTTTTTCCAATTCTAATTTGATAGCTAAGTAACTCGGCTAGAAAGCTAGCTAGCTAATAGATAGCTACCAGTTAGCGAGCTAGGTCTTCACTCAACCCGGAAGTAACTCAGATAGAAAGCTAGCTAGCTAATAGACAGCTAATTCGATAGCTAAGTAACTCGGCTAGAAAGCTGGCTAGCTAATAGATAGCTACCAGTTAGCTAGCTAAGTCTTCACTCAACCTGAAGTAACTCAGATAGAAAGGTAGCTAGCTAATAGACATCTAATTCGATAGCTAAGTAACTCGGCTAGAAAGCTAGCTAGCTAATAGATAGCTAACAGATAGCTAGCTAGGTCTTCACTCAATCCGGAAGTAACTCAGATAGAAAGCTAACTAGCTAATAGACAGCTAATTCGATAGCTAAGTAACTCGGCTAGAAAGCTAACGAGCTAATATATAGCTTCCAGATAGCTATCTAGCTAATAGATAGCTAACAGATAGCTAGCTAGGCCTTCACTCAACCCGGAAGTAACTCAGATAGAAAGCTAGCTAATAGACAGCTAATTCGATAGCTAAGTAACTCGACTAGAAAGCTAGCTAGCTAATAGATAGCTACCAGATAGCTAGCTAGGCCTTCACTCAACCTGGAAAACAGTTGTCTTAAACGCACGCACCCCTTAGCTCCCTCCCCCCTGCAGACAGATTGACAATCATTTTTGTATTTTTTTTCATTGCTTGCTGTTTTATTTTTGGCTGTTTACTCTCTGCTTGTCATCTCGCTTGACGTCCTTTTTAAAGAATAAAAAAACGCCAGCCATCTTGAAGATGTCGGCAGTTTTCTTTTATGTTCTAAGACAAACACGTAAAGAGATTCAAGGGGGGCTGGGGGTGACAGACTCGGTGTCGCCCTGATTCTTGTCTTTTGGCGCGATATTACAACAAGACACTTTGCTCTACCGTAACAAACAAGGAGGGACCTTCTTATGCGGGTCAGACTCATTAAATGGCGCTTCATGTACAAAAACGGATGCTTTGTTCCATTTGCAATAAAATAGATGATAAAAATAAGACTTTTTTTTTTCATTGAAAACCCTTCTTGGAAGTATATACAGGTAACATCCGACTTACGACCGAGTTCCGTTTCGACCCAACGGTCGTAAGTCAAAATGGTCGTAAGTCGAAATCCATTCAAAATGCAGGCTAAATGACTGGCAAACTCCTCCCATCACGCGGTCGATTGCTGTGCGAGAGTGTGACATTCTGGCTGGCCAAAATTTTTATATGTGTTGCTAGCGCGGGCCTGCTAGCGTGTTGCGATGCCGGGCGTATAATTAAAATTTAAAAAATAGGGTCTGGTGGTCGTAAGTCGAGCCGGTCGTGAGTCGGATGTTACCTGGACTCCTTTTTGAAAGCAAATACAATAGAGATATCCCTCATGTTAGCCATCAAAGTTACATGAACAAATGTAAAGATGCGCTAACTCTGCTAAAGGGTAGCTAATATCAGAACCTTGAATTTGAAATACACTTTTTTTTTTAGTTATGATGATCATTTTGCGATCATTTTGTCACTATGATGTAAAGAGACTTGTAAATGAAATGTAAATTATTATTATTATTATTATTATTATTATTATTATTACTAGCTATCTCTTAGCTAGCTAGCTTTCTATCCATTTGACTTACTTCCAGGTTGAGTGACCGCTGGCACGTGTGGCTGCCTCTGCTCACCCACAGAAAAAAAACTCATCCTGTGATTGTAAAGTTACCTTGAGTGTTTTGTGAGGTGCTTATAAATGAAATTAATCATTATTTATTAGCTATCCATTCGCTAGCTAGCTAGCTTTCTATCTATTTGAGTTACTTCCGGGTTGAGTGAACGCTGGCGCGTGTGGCTGCCGCTGCTCACCCACAGAAAAAAAACTCATCCTGTGATTGTAAAGTGACCTTGAGAGTTTTGAAAGGCGCTTTGAAATGTAATGTATTATTATTATTATTATTATTATTATTATTTATTACTATATTATTATTTATTACTATATTATTATTACTATGTATTACTATATTATTACTATTAGTATATTATTACTACTATTATTATTATTATTATTATTATTTATCAATATTATTTTTGGAGGCCCAGGGGCGATATGCACGGCCCACCACTGGTAAATACGCTGCTCCACTGCGCAGCTCATCTTCTTGAGCGAACAAGCAAAAAGTTGATCGCGTGTTCTTAAAAAGCTGTCAAATGACATCAAATGGGCAGCGTAATTGTTGGATTAACCCTAAGCGGACTCTCCCGTGTTTGTTTGCGGCACTTGAAAGTGTTCCATTGCCTTTTTGTTCATCACAAAAGCTTTGTTCAGTCCTCCAGGGAGAGATTCATCAAGAAGGGAAAAAAAAGGCCACCAAGCCTCGCCGCTGATGAAGGTTCCAACAAAAAGAAGCATAATTGCGCTTACCTCAATTAGACGTGTGCGAAATTGCCCACAAGAGAGGTATGTTCATTTGTCACTTACGCGATGCTACACGTTGTTTTAGTGCTCCTTTACTGTATATATATATATATATATATATATATATATATATGGGTATATGTATTTTTTTCGTTTGAAAAAAAAAATTAAACACAAAGATATATAGGAATATACATATTTTCTAAATTGAAAAAAAATAACCAAATATATGTTTATCATAATTTTTTTATTGAAGAAAAATTTAACATTTTTTTTATTAGACTATTTCATTGAAGAGAAAAATGTGTATATGTATTTTTTGGTTAAAAAACAAAAAATATATGTATTTAATAGATTTTTTATTTTAGTATTTGTTTTTTAATTAATTAAAAATATTTTTGTGTAATTTTTTTGGGGATTGAAAAAAAAACCCACATTTTTAGTAGTAGTAATAGTATTTGTTTTATTTTCAAACAAAATAATATAAATATATATAGATATAAATAGATATAGATATTTTTTTTTTGGTTGAAAAAAAATTTAATGTAAATAATAGATTTTTTTATTGTCGTATTTGTTTTATTTTCAATTAAAAAATATATGCATATGTGTATATATTTTTTTGTTTTTTGGGCTTGAAAAAAATCTCTCTATATCTTTTTGGTTGAAAAACAATTTTTTTGTTGTTGAAAAAACATTTGATGTTTATAAAAAAAAAACTATTATTGTACTAATTTCAATAAAAAAAAAAATATATATATATATATGCGTGTATTTTTTGGGGGTTGAAAAAAAAACAAAAATCTCTATATTTTTTGGGGTTGAAAAAACAATTTGTAGTTGAAAAAAAAATATTTTTTTCATATATTTTTTTTTTTCAACTGTATATATAAAAAAAATATCAAGTATCTTATAACAGGTGATTGGACATGTGACATGTGACAGCCTCATCTTCATCTTCATTTTCTTCATTATTATTATTATTATTATTATTATTATTATTCTCACATCTCCATGAGAAGAGGACGCTTGATAGTGATACTTTCCAAAGTACGTATTCAAAAGACACACTTGTCAGATGAAAGCCGCACACGCACAAAAAAGCGTTGAGGTTGTCTTCTGGGTAAACTCAACTCAAGTGGCGGGAGAGTGTCATGGCAGTGACAGCCAATCACCTGAAAGGCAGCCGAGGGGGGGCGGGAGTAACACTCAAGCTAACTTGTCATCAGCGCAGACAATTACTGACATTAGTCACAACATGGCGCCTTTGTTCTCATTTTTCTGCTCGGATGAGACGACGGCGCGCCGCCGATGCCTCAAACGTCCAATTTGACGCTTTCTTAGGTGTTCTTAGCAAGCCGCGATGATGCGTCGGAACCGGGCAAACTTTAACAGAAAGTATTAATAATAAGAATAATAATAATAATAATACATGTCATTTATAAGCGCCTTTCACAACTCACACGTGCCAACGTTCACTCAAACTCGGAATAACTCAAATAGATAGAAAGCTAACTAGTTAGCTAATAACTAGCCAATAGATAGATAGCTAGCCAGATAGCTAATAGACAGCAAATAGGTAGCTGGCTGGGTAGCCAGCTAGATAGCTAGCTGAGTAGCCAGCTAGGTAGCCAGCAAGATAGCTAGCTAGATAGCCATCTAGCCAGCCAGATAGCTAATGGACAGCAAATGTATTCCTAAAATCTTGATCAGACTGGGTTAGCCACATAGCTAATAGCTAGACAACAGATAGCTAATAGCTAGCCAACAGATAGCTAATAGCTTGTGAATAGATACCCAATAGCTAGCAAATAGATAGCTATTGGCTATTATTATTATTATTATTATTATTATGATAAGACACAGCCCTTCAATTTTAAGCACAACCTTTTCACCAGTGGATCAGGGACGGTCATGGTGGAATGTTCACGTCTGCTACAAGCTAAATTTTGAAAGCAAACACGAAGCTGTAATAATTATAATAATAATAATACATTTGATTTCTAAGCGCCTTTCAAAACTCTCAAGGTCACTTTACAGTCACAGGATGAATTTTTCTGTGGGTGAGCAGCGGCAGCCACACGCGCCAGTGTTCACTCAACCGAGAAGTAACTCAAACAGATAGAAAGCTAGCCAGCTAATAGCTAGCCAACAGCCAATATCCAGCTAATAGTTAGCTAATAGTCAGCTAATAACCACTAGCTAACAGCTAGCCAACAGCTAATAGCCAGTTAATAGCTAATAAATACATTGACCGCCAGCTAGCCAGCCAGATAGCTAATAGATAGCAAATAGGTAGCTAAACCATAATCTTTTTTTTTTTTTTTTGCTGAAGCATCCATTGATGAAAAGAGCCTGTCTCACATCTCCTGTCCTACATAAATCCGCTTCAATTCCAAGCTGCGGCAGTTCCGCATATGTATCATGACACGCTATATGTGAATTTTTAAAAAAATGTACTCGGTCAATAATGCATTGATGTTAATGTTTTATTCAGGAGATAAAGAGAGACATTGTGCGCAATTATTATAATAGGTTGAAACAAGAAACTGCGAAGCAGTCCAGGGTGTACCCCACATCAGGTCAAAGTCAGCTGGGATAGGCTACAGCACACCTGCTAACCTTGTAAGGATAAAGAAAATGTATTAAAAAAAATACATAGATTATCACTATCGAAAATGATTACATAATGTCGAGTATATTTCACATCCAGTGTTTAGTCGTCAAAAATGGAGTCACAACAAGTCGCCATTGTTGACTAACTGTTGGCGGTCCGCCATTTTGTTCGCCGCCATTTTGTTCTCCGTCACAGGTTCTCGGCGGTGAGCGGATGACGTGTTCAAGTGAGAGCTGTCAGAAAAACACACACACACACAAAAAAAATATATATAGCTACTGTGGCTAGACAGCCATATAGTTAATAAATAGCCAGCTACATAGCTAGCTAGCTAGCTAGACAGATAGCAAATAGATAGCCATCTAGGTAACTAGCTAATAGATAGAAAATGGGTAGCAAATAGATAGCTAGCTAGGTAGCTAGACAGATAGCTAATAGAAAGTGAATAGATAGCTAATAGATAGCCAGCTAGACAGTTAGTTAAGTAGCTAGACAACCATATAGTTAATAAATAGCCAGCTACATAGCTAGCTATCTAGACAGATAGCTAATAGATATCCAGCTAGGTAGCTAGCTAATAGATAGCAAATATATTGCCAGTTAGGTAGCTAGCTATTAGATAGAAAATGGATACCAAATAGCTAGCTAGCTAGGTAGCTAGACAGATAGCAAATATATAGCTAATAGATAGCCAGCTACATAGCTACCCAGCTAGACAGATATCTAATAAATAGCCAGCTAGGTTGCTAGCTAATAGATAGCTAGATAGCAAAGAGGTAGCTAGCTAAATAACAAATAGCTAGCCAGCTAGGTAGCTAGCCAGATAGCAAATAGCAAATGTATTGCAAATAGATAGCAAATAGATAGAACTCCACTCAAGCGGCGCAGTAATTCTACGCCTGGCACCGCAACACGCTAGCAACGTGTAGGACAATTTTGGCCAGCCAGCCGGCATCTCACGCTCGCACAACAATCGACCGCGTGATGGCACCAGAGTTTGCCAGTCATTTGGCCTCCAAGTGTCTATTAAACCTTTTCAATTGATTTTGACATACGACCATTTAGTCAGAATGGAACTCAGTCGTAAGTCGGATGTTACCTGTATATATAAAATTTGAGTTGGTGAAATTTGGCAAAAAAAGGCTGACTGTTATTCCACCGAATCATTTCCCGGCGCTGCCGCCGTTTCTGCAATTGCCATCTAAGGAACAAAATAGCGGCTCAAAATATTTTTTTAACGACTTCCTGTTGAAAGTCAACCCTCCTTACCTGTGAGGTGGGTGTTCGAAACCGATCCAAAATGGACGCTCCTCATCAATAACGGACTCCTGTGAGAGAACCATTTCATCATGAAAAGTCAAATTGCAAGGCAAAACGTCCTGGCGTGATGTCACCAACAAGGGGGCGGGACCTTCTGAAACTGGCCACTTCCGGTTTTAATTTGAAGTAGTTTTGGGACACTTTACGTCATTTTTATTGTTGTTTTTGCATTTGACTCAAAATATCAGCCTGCGTGTTTTGGCTATTTTAGATGCTATCATACGTTTTTCTGATATCAGTTAGGAAACAAAAAAATAGTGTCGGTTGTCCTTTAAAGGTCAACCGACGTCTCCGGACAAGTTGTGTCCATAATTTGTAAAATGGCTTCAAATGACTTCTACTGAGCGTATTTTAATAAGATTCCACCGCATACAGCTATATTTTACGTTTTAAGACTCGCTCTGAATATTCCGGAAGTCTTGTTTTTGAGTTGGTGACGAGTCCGTATGTGACGTCACTAAAGGAACGCCCCTGACCGAAAAAAGACACATTGTAGCAGTCCTTCCATCACGTCAATGTATTTTGCTGTACATGTTTGGTCTGATAACCGTGTTGCACCCAAAAGCCGCCAGCAGAGGGCGTCCAAGCTCCATATAAGGAATTTATCAGCCTGTGGAAGCGGAGGTGGCCACTGGAGGTCGCCATTTTGTGCCTCTTTTTTTTGGGGGTGAGAGATTTTCTCCCAATGTTGCCTCAAAATGGCACATATAATTCTTTAATCGATTGCAAACATGTATGCTTTCCTCTTCAGAACTATTTGAATCATATTCATAACTGGAAAGCATCTTCTCCAAATCTGAAGCCAGTATTTTGATTCTCCAGCTAGGCAAAACGTCTTGGGGTGACGCCACGAACAAAGGGGCGGGACCTTCTGAAACTGGCCACTTCCGGGTTCATTTTTTTTTGCGGATTTTGGACACTTTACGTCATTTTTATTGGTGTTTTGCATTTGACTAAAAAAATCAGCCTGCCTTGTTTAGGCTATTTTAGATGCTATAAAACGTTTTTGTGATGTCAGTTCGGAAACAAGAAATAGTGTCGGTTGTCCTTTAAAGCGACTCTATGATTACGCCCGCGTGTCCGTCGGTCTAAAGTTACCCGGTGATCTTTTGCGATCGCCGTCGCTGGTATTCGGCTTCGTCCACCGTCCAAACGGCGCCTTTGGGGTTCTCCACGCGCACGAAGCATCTGTGAAGGCTCAAGTTGTGGCGTACGGCGTTCTGACAACAATATGACAAATAATTTTGGAGGGAAAAATGAAATTAGAAAGTCAGCTGGGTTAAATGTGATACAGTATAGTATTCTTTTCTGGAAATTTTCAGTTTTATTGATTGTATTAAAAGGCAGAAGATATCAAAGTGTACACATACGGGTTCAAATGTATTTTATTTTTTTGTAATAGAAAAATAAAAAAAACAATCATTTTGAATATTTTTCTCTCATTAACTCATTTACTGCTATTCATGAATTTATCCGGGAATTAAAAATATGAGCGCCATTTCTGAATTGTTTTGGGTTTTGTTTTTTTCATGCTTGGCTGCCGATAAAGCGCTGGCCAGACGTCTGGCAGTGTTTTTTCACTTCTACAAGGGGGCAGCATTTCCCTTTTTTCCATGTGAGCGCTTTGTTCCACCTTCAGCTGCATAAACCAATATTTATTGTATTTTGTACATCTGACCCCATTTCAAGCTCAGATAACTCCAGACCACTATAATTTAGGAATTAACTTTTTTTTTTCAGATTAAAGAAGAGAGTCGGAGGTCTCTTACATTGTATTATTATTATTGTTGCCGCTGCTCACCCGCGGAAAAAAATATTACAGTCCCAGGATACGTTTTTCTTTGGGTGAGCAGCGGCAGCCTTACGCGCCAGTGTTCACTCAACCCAGAAAAACTCAAATAGATAGAAAATCAGCTAGCTAGATAGATAATAGATAGCAAATTGATAACTAGCTAGCTAGATAGCTAATACATAGCAACACGAGCCAGGGTTCACTCAACCCGGAATACCTCAAATGGGTAGAAAGTTAGCTAGCTAGCTAATAGATGACTAATAGCTAGGTAGATAGCTAATAGATAGCAACACGAACCAACATTCACTCAACCTGGACTAGAACTCAAATAGAGATAGAAAGTTAGCTAGCTAACTAATAGATAATTAATGGATAGATAGATAGATAGATAGATAGATAGATATCTCGCCAGTTAGATAGCTAGGATAGCTATCTGGCCAGTTAAATAGCTAGCTATCCAGCTAATGGATAGCTATCTGGCCAGTTAAATAGCTAGCTAGCCAGCTAATTGATAGCTATCTCGCCAGTTAGATAGATAGCTAGCCAGCTAATGGATAGCTATCTGGCCAGTTAAATAGCTAGCTAGCCAGCTAATGGATAGCTATCTCGCCAGTTAGATAGCTAGCTAGCCAGCTAATGGATAGCTATCTCGCCAGTTAGATAGCTAGCTAGCCAGCTAATGGATAGCTATCTCGCCAGTGAGATAGCTAGCTAGCCAGCTAATAGATAGCAAATATCATCTTGATAGCAAAAATGTCATCTTGTGCAAGCAGTAATTACGTGTTTTTTTTTTTTACCTTCCAGGTGGCGGCGTTGCGGCGGAAAAAAGCAAAAGTCCTCGTGAACCAAGTGTAGATCTCATTGAGCGTTAGCTGCCCGTTTGGCGATTCGACGATAGCCTGTCGAAGGAAAATGTCACAGATGAGTAACTGTTTCTTTTTTTTCTCGGAAGATTTATCGTTTGAGAAGACCAGATTGCACCTGTCGTATTAAGGTTGCGTAGGTGAAAGGCGGTCGTATGTCGGCGTTCTTGTAGAGCTCATGTTCTTGTTCTACCGCAAGAGAGGAACCAGTTGAAAACAGTCGTAGAACTCTATATTCTGTGGGTCCTGGAATTTGAATGAAAATGACAAAAACCCTGGCACTGGAATGGACACATTTTTGCATGTCGTCTGGCAGTCAATGAGTTCACATTGCATTGTCATAAAATCAACTAAATTTTGGATATCGGAAATTTCCGTAGCCAATGACATGTAGAATAAGCCAACCAATGAAAATGCCCGTACATATTTTTATCTGCTCATTTTTGTGGAAAATTCAATTTAGTGGGAATCTTTTAGAGTCGGCGCAGAGCACCGCAGGTGCGTATGTGGAACTGTCGCGGCTTGGAATTGAAGCGGATTTATGTGGGGCAGGAGTTGTGAGACAATCTCTTTTGGTCAATGGATGCTACAGCTTCGTGTTTGCATTCAACATTTAGTTTGTAGTAGACGTGCACATTCCACCATGACGTCCCTGATCCATTGCTGAAAAGGATGCTTTGATCCTCTCCTCTTTAATCCGGATGTGCTTCATGTCACAGAGAGGGAACAGCAAGTGCTGAAGAATGAATGACTCTCGGTGTCTTTGTGTTGTCATATTTGTTTTTTGACTTCAAGATGGCGCCACGAGAGTGGCTGCCTTTCCAGCAGCTCCTGTATTTTGTTTTTCTACTTTCATAACTTTGTTGCTGTGTTACTTCCGGGTAGCGTGAACGTTGGCGCGAATGGCTGCCGCTGCTCACCCGCACAAAAAAATCCAGTGACTGTAAAGTGTCCTTGAGAGTTTTGAAAGGCGCTTACATATTAAATATATTATTTTTATTTTTATTTTTTTTATCTTGTTCTTATTCATTTTTATTTTTATTTTATTTATTTTTATTTTCGTTTTCATTTTCATTTTCATTTTTAGTTTTATTTTCAGTTGTATTTGATTTATTTTCATTTTCATTTTCATTTTCATTTTTATTTTCATTTTTATTTTTTATTTTTTATTTTTTATTTTTTACTTTTTACTTTTTACATTTTTAATTTTTAATTTTTTACTTTTTAATTTTTTACTTTTTACTTTTTAATTTGTAATTTGTAATTTTTTATTTGTATTTGTACTTTTACTTTTTTTTTTTTTTTTTACTTTTATTTTTATCTTGTTCTTATTCATTTTTATTTTTATTTTTATTTTTTTTATTTTTATTTTTATTTTTAGTTTTATTTTTAGTTGTATTTGATTCATTTTCATTTTCTATTTTTTATTTTTATTTTTATTTTTATTTTTATTTTTATTTTTATTTTTATTTTTATGCGCTGACATGCAAAAAGTGGAAATGCTGCCCCTTTGTGGAAACGAAAGGTGCTTTATCAGCACCCAAGCACGAAGAAATAAAACTGTCGCTCAACGTGATCTTTTGAATTCCCCAATACCTTTGCGAATGAGTTGCAAATGTGTCGATGTGAAAAGCCATCAGAGAATGTCTGACCATTGGAGAAGGCCAAGCGATGATGGCGACGTCTCTCGGCCTCGAGTGTCCCCCCCGGTGGGCTGCGGACGGCGGCCGCCGATCGGCGACGATTCGCCCGCGGCGCTTCGCCGGCCACTGACCTTGCCTGCAAGTCAACAAAAGTCCACGCAGCCATTGGATTGGATTGGCCTGTTTTCATGTCATTCTCACACAAATGTCCGACGCGCGACAGGAAGTCCGTTTGTCGCACGGCCAAACTGTTTGCGGTGGTTTGTTCTTCTTCTTCTTCTTCTTCTTGTTGTTCTTCTTCTTCTTGTTCTTGTTCTTCTTCTTCTTGTTATTGTTGTTCTTGTTCTTGTTCTTCTTCTTCTTCTTGTTCTTGTTGTTCTTGTTGTTCTTGTTGTTCTTCTTCTTGTTCTTCTTCTTGTTGTTGTTGTTCTTGTTTTTCTTGTTCTTGTTCTTCTTGTTGGTCTTGTTCTTGCTGTTCTTGTTGTTCTTGTTCTTGTTCTTCTTGTTCTTCTTCTTCTTGTTCTTGTTCTTCTTGTTCTTGTTCTTCTTGTTGTTCTTGTTCTTGCTTGTTCTTGTTGTTCTTGTTCTTGTTCTTCTTGTTCTTCTTCTTCTTGTTCTTGTTCTTCTTGTTCTTCTTCTTCTTGTTCTTGTTCTTCTTGTTGTTCTTCTTCTTGTTCTTGTTCTTCTTCTTGTTCTTCTTCTTCTTGTTCTTGTTCTTCTTGTTCTTGTTCTTCTTGTTGTTCTTGTTCTTGCTGTTCTTGTTGTTCTTGTTCTTGTTCTTCTTGTTCTTCTTCTTCTTGTTCTTGTTCTTCTTGTTTTTCTTCTTCTTCTTCTTGTTTCTTCTTCTTCTTCTTCTTCTTCTTCTTCTTCTTCTTCTTCTTCTTCTTCTTATTATTATTATTATTATTATTATTATTAGTAGTAGTAGTATCATCTAGATGGCTATCTAGCTGGCTAGCTATCTATTTGGTACCTATTAGCTGTCTGGCTAGCTAGCTAGCTATCTATCTATCTATTAGCTATCTAATGGCTATCTAATAGCTATCTATTAGCTGTTTGGCTGGCTGGCTATCTAGCTGGCTATCTATTAGCTTAATAGCTCTCTAGCTAGCTATCTATTGGCTCTCTATTAGCTCGCTTTCTATCTACTACTTTGTACAAGTCTTTACTTCTATCATGTCCATCATAACAGTAAAAAAAAATGTATGATTTGACAACAACAACAAAAATAATAATAATAATAATAATGTTGCACAACTTTTGTCCCCACAGACGCAAGACGTTACCTCTCCCTGCGGACAAAGCGAGTTGGAGGACACGCCACGTGGCGTCCATGTTGCCATATTGGATTCGGCGACGGGCGTCGACTGAAGGTGAGCCGTCATCGCCCGTAGGCGCTCTTGTTCCTTGCGTAGCTAAAGGAATTTCAAAAAAAAAAAAAAAATGGTGGTGCATTTGAAAGCACAATCTGAACGTGTACCTAATATAGGCTCACCTGAAACTCCAGCTGTTGAACCAGTTGCATCTGGACTCGACACTGCGCTGCACTTTTGGCGTCCAGGTTGGACTCGCAGCGCAGGTGCCTGAAACGCGCACACGATAATGATAAAGAAAGCATCTTTTTCCGAATCTGAAGCCATTGTTTGGATTCTGGAGCAAGGCAGTTTGTGAGCAATAGTGATGTCACGAAAAAGGAGGCGGGACTTCCTGAATCTGCCCACTTCCGACCTCATTTTGTGGCAGTTTTGGGACACTTTACGTCATTTTGATTGGTGTTTTGCATTTGACTAAAAATATCAGCCTACGTGTTTTGGATATTTGAGATGCTATAAAACGTTTTTCTGATGTCAGTTAGGAAACAAAAAAAATGGTGTCGGTTGTCCTTTAAGGACTACATAAACATTCAATGCAGTGTTAGAAACCTTAGTCGCTCTTCTTTCAGAATAAAAAAAGTGTTTTTTTTCCTAAGTGATATGAGTCTTGACTTATCTGAGCTTGAAATGGGGGCAGATATCCATCCATATTGCTTGATATAGTGCTTTAGCTGAAGCTGTAACAAAGCGCTAACATAAAGAAAAAAGGAAATGCTGGCCCCTTGTGGAAAAGAAAAAAAAACATTGCCAGAGGCCATGGCTAGCGCTTTACCGACACCCAAGCATGAAAAAAACAAAATCCAAACAAATGCGGAAATAGCGCTGTGTGTCATAATTTCATTTCCCGAATAAATTTGTGAACGGCAGTGAATGAGTTAAAAAAAATACATGAAATAAAATAGCTCAAATAAGAACATGACCGAAGCGCTTACGTTTGACTCTCACGATCCGTCGTCTTCTTCGCAGCGTCTTCACGATGGCGCTTGACGGTGTGTTCTTCTTCTTCTTCTTCTTCTTCTTCTTCTTCTTCTTCTTCTTCTTCTTCTTCTACTGCCGCTGCTGCTGAAGTTGCTGCTCTTTTTGTCATCTCCTTCCAAAGCTCCTTTGATTCCACTGAGCTGACAACGGCTAATCGATAAATGTTAGCGTCATTTAGCTTTTCCTCATGAATTAAATACAGAATGTTGGGATGGGTACATATATATATATATATATATATATATATATATATATATATATATATATATATATATATATATATATATATATATATATATATATATATATATATATATATATATATATATATATATGTGTGTGTGTGTGTGTGTGTATATATATATATATATGTGTGTGTATATATATATATGTGTGTGTGTATATATATATATATATATATGTGTGTGTATATATATATATATATATATATATGTGTGTGTGTATGTATATATATATATATATATATATATATATATATATATATATATATATATATATATATATATATATATATATATATATATGTGTGTGTATGTAGAGAGAGAGAGAGATACACAAAAATAATAGATATCATTTTTTTCATC
Organism: Hippocampus bargibanti; assembly: GCF_051943395.1. Lineage (NCBI taxonomy): Eukaryota > Metazoa > Chordata > Actinopteri > Syngnathiformes > Syngnathidae > Hippocampus > Hippocampus bargibanti. The sequence continues at coordinate 1,470,696 of NC_142738.1, read as the reverse complement.
ATTGTTTTTTGTCATAATTTTTGATAAAAAATCCAGTGAAATGTATTTATTTGTATTAATTAATTAAATTTGATATTTCCATTAATTTTTTAGTCAATTCATATGTATATATAAATAGAGTTGTTAAAAATCAAGTGAAATTGACTTATTTGTATTGATTAATTAAATTATATATTTGTATTTTTTATTATATATAGTATATATATGTATCTGTGTGTATATATATGTATGTATATATATGTATGTGTATATATATGTATATATGTATACAGTAAAGTCTCGTTATATCGATATCGGATATATCGATAGTCCCGGTTATATCGATATTTTTTCGGACTCCCTTGAATATCGATATAACGAGACTTTACTGTATATGTATGTATATATGTATGTATGTATATACAGTAAAGTCTCGTTATATCGATATTCAAGGGAGTCCGAAAAATATCGATATAACGGGACTATCGATATATCCGATATCGATATAACGAGACTTTACTGTATATAAATGTATGTGTATATATGTATATATATATGTATACATATATATGTGTATATATACATATATATATATATATATATATATATATATATATATATATATATATATATATATATATATATATATATATGCAAATAAATAATGTAATTAATGAATACAAATAAATATATTTCACTGAATTTGTTCAACATTTTTTTGTCAAAATCCCAATTTTTCCAAATCCATTGAAAACAAAAGTGCCACCATCCACTATCTGCACTATATTGCCAGTAAAAAACAAAAACAAAAAAAGAAGAAACTGAATGTGTCAGTGGCGATTCACAGCAGCTTTTTTTACCTGCGGGTGGACGTGCTGACTGCTGTCGATGAAGCTGCTGGTGGATGTGCAGGAGCTGCTGGAGCACCAGCTGCTGTGGAAGGAACTGCGAAACACAGCGAAGATGCCATGTCAGAAAATAAACAAAACGTTAGCCTATCTGCCGAAATGGATGGCAGTCTTTTTTTACGTCTTTGCTTTGTTGGAGCGTCTGCCGCTGTCGCAAACGCACGTTGATCTGCTGCTGTTTCTTGTCAAACTCTTTGAGATGATGCTGGAAGAAGAAAATCACACCGCCTGAGATGACATCAAAAGTCGCCTCGTCAACCTTTCACGCCTCAAACAAGATGGAGTTATTCGTCAGAGACAAATTGTCTTAAGTTATGAATAATTACAATAAAATTGGCAGATGGATGCATGTCATTTGCAACTTGTGCATGTTTAAGTTTTACTTTAAAGGACAACCGACGTCTCCGGACAACCAAGTTGCGTCCATCATTTGTAAAATGGCCTCAAATGACTTCTACTGAGCGTATTTTACAACGCATGTATGCATTTATTTCTTTGTGTATTTACTTATTTGTGTGTTTTTATTTAATTATGTATTTATGTATTTGTATGTTTACTTATTTGTGTGTTTAGTTATTTATGTATGTCTATGCATTTATGTATCTATTTTTTTCTGTGTGTTTACTTGTGTTTATTTTTTGTGTTTAGTTATTTATTTGTGTAAATATGTATGCATTTATTTATCTATTTATTTATTTGTGTGTTTACTTATTTGTGTGTTTAGTCATTTATGTGTGTGTCTATGCATTTATGTATGTATTTCTTTCTGTGTGTGTTTACTTATTTGTGTTTTTATTTTTTGTTTGTGTGTTTAGTTATTTATTTGTGTATTTATGCATTTATTTATTTGTGTGTTTACTTATTTGTGTGTTTAGTCATTTATGTGTGTGTCTATGTATGCATTTATGTATCTATATTTTTCTTTCTGTGTTTACTTATTTGTGTTTATTTTTTGTGTTTAGTTATTTATTTGTGTATTTATGTATGCATTTATTTATTTATTTATTTATTTGTGTGTTTACTTATTTGTGTGTTTAGTCATTTATGTGTGTGTCTATGCATTTATGTATGTATTTCTTTCTGTGTGTGTTTACTTATTTGTGTTTTTATTTTTTGTTTGTGTGTTTAGTTATTTATTTGTGTATTTATGCATTTATTTATTTGTGTGTTTACTTATTTGTGTGTTTAGTCATTTATGTGTGTGTCTATGTATGCATTTATGTATCTATATTTTTCTTTCTGTGTTTACTTATTTGTGTTTATTTTTTGTGTTTAGTTATTTATTTGTGTATTTATGTATGCATTTATTTATTCATTTATGTGTTTACTTATTTGTGTTTTTATTTTTTGTTTGTGTGTTCAGTTATTTATTTGTGTATTTATGTATGAATTTATTTATCTATTTATTTGTGTGTTTACTTATTTGTGTTTTTATTTTTTGTTTGTGTGTTTAGTTATTTATTTGTGTATTTGTGTATGCATTTATTTATCTATTTATTTATGTGTTTACTTATTTGTGTGTTTTTTTTTGTTTGTGTGTTCAGTTATGTATTTGTGTATTTACGTATGCATTTAGTTATCTATTTATTTGTGTGTTTACTTATTTGTGTTTTTATTTTTTGTTTGTGTGTTTAGTTATTTATTTGTGTATTTATGTATGCGTGTATTTATTTGTGTGTTTATTTATTTATGTATTTATGTATTTATTAATATGTGTATTTATGTATTTATTTATTAGGCCTGCTGGCGTACCTGTTGGAGGATGATGGCCTTCTGCTTGTGCTGCATCAGAGCGCGCAGGTGGCTAATGGACAGAGGCCCCGTCACCTGACCAGGAGTCATCATGGCCAGGAAGATGTGGGCAAGGAAAGCCGCCAGCCCGATCACAACAGGTGATAACTAGTATCATCCAAAAAAAAATCATATGACAATTATATCGCATAAAAATGTCTGTAGCAATTTTGATACTACAGGTTTAAAACAAGATTTCCCCCTAAATGGTCATTTCACTTGCAATCTACATCATGCTACCTAAAATACAAACAGACACTATTTTGATGTCTTTATTCATGGAATTAATCGCTGAAATTACACCTTCAAACACATTTTGAATATTTCCACAATAATTCAGCATTTTCTGGACCGTTTTGCTGGAGTCAGAAAGTGGCTTTCGAGGTGATATTTGATGTCTGTCAAGCTGCAGAAAAAAAAGTTGCCAAAAGCGCCTATAATAATAATAATAATAATAATAATAATAATAATAATAATGATGAAAGATAAAAGATAAACGTTTTAACAATTATCAATTAACAAATAATAAAATTAAAAAGTTAAAACATTAAAACGGTTAAATGTTTAACTGTGAATGTAAATTTTTTTATTTTTTAATTTTTTATTTTTTTTATTTTTAATTTTTTAATTTTTTAATTTTTTTGATTTTTTTTGAATTTTTTGAATAAAAATAAAAATACATCTGGGTAAGCTCTCAGTCGTACTGGAATGGTCCATCGATGAAAAGGTTTCTTCAAAAGGTTTCGCTTCTTATCCAAGAAGCTTCGTCAGCAAACTAAAGTCTTACTGGTAGTTTCGGCCCTATATATATCCGTAATATACATATATATCCTATATATAGGGCCGAAACTACCAGTAAGACTTTAGTTTGCTGACGAAGCTCCTTGGATAAGAAGTGAAACGTCCGACACCTTCAAAGAAGTACAGATGAAGATTGAAGAAACCTTTTCATCAATAATAATAATAATAATAATAATCAGCATCATCATAATAAAAATTTAAATAATAATAATAATAATAAATTTTATTTCAAGCGCCTTTCAAAGCTCTCAAGGACACTTTACAGCACAGGTGTCAAAGTCAAGGCCCGCGGGCCAAATCCGGCCCGCCACATCATTTTTTTCGGCCCGCGAAAGCAAATCAAACTTGTTAAATTCCATGATGATTGCTAAAATCTGAGCCAAAATGTCATATTTTTGGATGTCTACCACAATAAAAGTCATTATTCTTGACTTCAGATTTGAAAACGAGTTATTCATTAATTTGCTGTGTGCTCTCTGTAATATTTGAAGGGATTTAAACATTCTAATGGCTTCCCCAAATTCATAACGGCCCTCGAGAGGAAACCAGAACTACAATGTGGCCCGCGGCAAAAAATGACTTTGACACCCCTGCTTTACAGTCACATACAAGCATAGATACAATAATAAATAAAATACAATTATAAATAGAAACAAGAGTTAAAGCTACACAAAAAATGCCATTTTAAATAGGTGGCCTATTGTATCAAATGTGATACAAAAAATATTTCATAAATAACATGACAGAACAATTTTTTTTTTTGGGGGGGGGGTTTGGATTTTGACATGAGAGTGAATTAATATCTCAGATCCCCCCCCCAAAATCAGAATTTTCTGACTATTCTTTGATAGGTCAGATCTTAAAAGGGGTTCCATTTTTTGCGCATTATCGTACATAGCGAACGTACTTACCGTTCTGGAGTTTGCAGTGAAGCGAAGCTCCGTGCTCGGCGTTGACGGCGCTGCCGAGTGAGGATGACGAGGAGCATGTGATGAAGATGAAGCTACCTGAGTGGGAGGGGCCACAATTTCGACAAGCGGGGGGGGGGGGGGGCTATGGGAAATGAGCTAATGAGCAGGCGCTTTCGATCTATTTAGGACTTGGCTGTTACATCTCTTGTAAATAAATCTCGCAGGAGACGTAATTGGGTATAAATACACAACAAACAAACACGTGTCATTTCTTTATATTTGTATTTTGTGACGGGACCCGTTTAATCTGGTGCGTGTCCTCATTTACAGCATCCGTCAGACTCGTTATCAAAGGCCCGTTTAGTCGTTTGAACAACTAAACGGGAAGTCAATTGGAATGGGGAGGAGTTTCGGGTGTAGCCACAAAGAGACATAAGTCTTCTTGTGCCGGTCACAAGTCCGGATAAATACAGAGGGTTGTGTCAGGAAGGGCCTCCGACGTAAAAGTTTGGCCAAAACAAACATGCGGATCAAACGTCTACAGATGGAAGACACTGATTTGCTGTGGCGACCCCTTGAAGGGAAAAGCGGAAAGGAAAAGAAGAAAGAAGATTGACTGTGAAAGCCATTTTCAAGACGGACTTTTTAAGAATAGATGGACATCATTAAGAAAGGTTGGACAGCTCCGAAGCTAGCAAAAACAATTTCATGAGGTTATTTTGTCTTCACTTTTAAAACAATAAGTGTGCCTTCTAGCTAGCTAGCTCGCTATGTAGCTAACTATTTATTAGCTATATGGCTATCTAGCTAGTTAGCTAACTGTTAGCTATCTGTTAGCTAGCTAGCTAGCTTTCTATCTATTTGAGTTCCTTCTGGGTTGAGTGAATGCTAGCGCAAGTGACTGCCACTGCTCACCTGCATAGAAAAAACGATCCAGCGACTGTAAAGTGACCTTGAGAGTTTTGAAAGGCGCTTATAAATGAAATGTATTATTATTGTTATTATTATCATGAATCCACACGTTCGTTCATAGTAAAAGCAATCAAGACCTCGTTTTCATCGGGATTTCCAAGACTCTACTTGACGTTTGGATGAAAAGGACTAAAAGCGAGCTAGCTATTTGCTGTCTATTTACTATTTATTTTCTGGCTAGCTAGCTATATAGCTGGCTTGCTAGCTATCTGGCTGGCTGGCAAAGTGAATGTTGGAACGGATTATTGGCATTTCCATTCATTTCAATGAGGAACGCTGATTTGAGATACAAATGTTTTTAAGTTTGCACGCGGCCGCCACCGTAATTCAGTTCCTCTTTCATCCATTATGAAACGGAAAGTGAGATTATATCACATTTTTACTCTTTGAGCTAACCATAGAGCCGCATACCCCGCTCCCCTCTATGAGATCATAAGGTCCTTTTGAATCTTCATAGGTGAAAGAAATTTCTTCATTAGCACTTTGCGCCGGTACGCTGCGGACCTGCTGCGAGTGAAGGACGCAACACAGGTAGTAAAAATAAATACTGAATATAATCAATCTCGATTAAAACCGATAAGAAGGTAATCGTGAGATGATCACGAGGTCGCGAGAGCCCCTCGACCAAGCGCTCCGACTCAGCGTCGGCGGGATGGTTTTTCCCGGCCGGGCCTTGGCTTTTAACTAGCGCACATACTTGAACTCCCTTCCCGCCTATTTTTAGTGTTTGCCCCCTAGCGCCAATGTCACGCGTAACTCGACGCCATCTGTTAAGTCAGAGCTTGTTGAATGTCACTTGACAGAAACACAGTAAGGGTGGTGGGGGCGGCGTCTCGATCACCTTCGTGTCCACTCTCCCCAGGCCAGCGGTCCCATGGACTCCGAGGGACAAACCAGACTGTCCCGGGCCTGTCGCCTCCTTTTGCCGGGCGTGGACGTGGATGAGGACGACGGGGAGGTGGTGATCAGCATCAGGCCCAAATCCTCTCCTCTACCTCGGCGACGGAGTTCGCTCTCCGAGGAGGACTCTGAGCCCGAGTTGCCGCCTTGCGCCTCCCGCAGGGTGTCCTTTGCGGACGCCAAAGGTCTAAGTTTGGTGCAAGTGAAGGAGTTTGATTTGTGGGATGTTTCCAATCCACCGGGAACGGAGTGCCTGGATGACCAGGGACTGTCTACGGAGGACTACTGCCTGTCTCCGCTGACTTTCCAATCGCCGTTGTCTCCGGAGGATCTGCTGGTTAGGGTCCAGGAGCAGAAAATAGAGTTGGAGTCCGTGGAGTTGATCCCGGGAACCAGCACGCTCAAGGGGTTGATCTGCGTCCTCAACATGTCCTTCCACAAAGCCGTCTACGTGCGGACCACGTTGGACTGCTGGGCCAGCCACTTTGATCTCCTGACCGAGTACCTCCCCGAATCTGGCGATGCTCACACGGACCGCTTCTCCTTTAAGCTCACCTTAGTACCCCCTTTCCGAGAACAGGGGTCCCGAGTTGACTTTTGTCTGCGTTACGAGACGCCCGTGGGAACCTTCTGGGCTAACAACAACCACAGGAACTACGTCCTCATCTGCCACCAAAGGACAAAGGAGCCCATGGAGAGACCCCAGACTCAGACGGGACAGAAGAAAAGCTGCCTGAAAACTCTGAGGTACGACGAGGCACTCTCACGGTTGCTCCACAAAAGTGCGTCTATGCATTGCCAACATACACTAAGAGGAAACAAATTGGTCTGCTTTACCACGATACGTCACTAGCGTAGATAGAATCAGGCGGAAGTAGTTGAGACTTTGCATCGACCATCTGATGAACGAGCAATTTTATTGTTCTGCAAGAATCCAAACTAGGGCGCGGAAAATCCTACTGGACCCTCCGCACCCTGCCCACCACCTTTTCCAGCTACTCCCCTCAGGCAGGCGCTACCGAGCCATGCGCACCAAATCCAGCAAACATTTAAACAGCCTCTTCCCCCAAGCCATTTACAGTACAGTAGCCCAAATGGAACTGTATAGTGCCTCTTTACTTGGCAATAAAGATGATTCTGATTCTGCCTTTCACTATACATTGTTAGCATAGATCACAGGTGTCCAAGTCAAGGCCCGGGGGCCAAATCTGGCCCGCCATCTCATGTCATTTGGCCCGCGAAAGCAAATCAAAATTCCATGATGCTTTCTAAAGTCCGAACCAAAACTTTAAATTGTCCTATCAGACAATCACACCACACACTCGAGGTTTTTTTTCTCCGCGCATTGGTTGGGGATCGCCAATGCGTACCTGCCCGGAGCGTAGCCTGACTCAGCTACCACCAAAATGGCTTCCCAAGACCTGATACTGCTACTTTTGCAAGCAACAATTTTGACGCTTGAATCCCAAGTTGCGTCTAAACTCGATTTGTGTTTCACTTCTAGACCTGAGAGTCCAAACTTTGTGGATGATACTTCAGAAACACTATGCCAAGAAAACCTGTCACCAGGTACATCTTTTATATTTTCTTTCATCTCTAAATTTGTTGCATTTATGTGGGAAAATGTAAAGTATACACCAAACCTTTTTTTTTTTTAATTCTCGACAGACAGCGCACCATATGGAGAAAAAAATGCCAGTGAGCAAGTAGCCCAAGCGCCGCATCAGTCGCAAGAAGAGAGGAACCATTTACAGGTACATTGATGTCTACCACTTAGCAATTAGCACGAAAAACTAGCTAGTTAGCAGGTTTTGCACCACATGTACCTTCATATTTTTACCTTCCCGTTGTTTGACTTAAGTGGGCACGAATTTTGCTGTGTTCGACTCATAACATGGAGGATGGCTACGTTAGCTTGCACGCGTGTTAGATACATTTGGGGGTTTGAAGAAATGCGATTTTCAATTCCCGAATAAATTTGGGAATGGCGGTGAATGAGTTAAGCATCAAAAAAAGAATACATGTTGATTCCTAATTCTTTCTCGCGTTGATTTACAGGCTGAGAATGAGTGGAGCGCCAACCGAAGAAATCAGCGAAAGGCGGCCCGGATGGCTCGCCTGAGGGACTGCTTTGCCGAAAGAGACGGCGTGCTCAAAAATACAATTCGTCCTGAAGACAAAGTCAAAGTTGAAATCTCAGTGTCGGATCGGGAAAATGTCCCTGAAGAGAAACCGATATTCGAAGACCCTTGCGGTATTGTGGAAACAACTTTGAGGGAAATGCCAAATCCACAAGATGAGACACAAGCGCGTCATGAACCGGAGCTATGCCAGGGTGCCAGTTTGACTTTCTTATTCAGAGGCAAGGCAAGCAGAGACGTGTCAAACCAGGAGCCTCCACCCACTGAACATTGCCATCCTTTTATCTCAGAGGTAGAAGAGACTAATGAAAGCTGCCCGAATCAAAGCAACGGCTTCACTTTGGAAACCACGGCGACTCCATACCACCAGACGCTCGGCATTGAGGAAAATGATCCGACATCTCTGCAACAAACCGAGTGTAAAGACCACCCAACCAGTCGCAAACTTCAAGAAAATATTATGGGGAAGAAAAATCACCTGGCTGATCTGAAGTCGTCAGAGTCCGCGATGAAATCCGTAGATAATGAACCGGAGCATGGGATGGAGAACTCGATTCAAGGTTGCTTGGATGCTGATCAGAATGTTCCTCTTCCGGAAAACGGCAGGTGGAACGGTGCCGACGATGCTTTGGAATGGAAACTCTCGTCTCAAACAACCTTCGACGTGACCACGATTCACAAAGACGTGAGTTTACTATCTGGGGCAGGGGTGTCGCGCAAAATTCAGGTATGCGCATGTCGGCCAATGGTGGGAACTGTCTGGGTCAAACTGAAAAAAAAACCTTGGGTCGTTTTTGTCCCCTTTTTCAGAATCCGTTTCGCGACATCATGGATAGCCACGGCAATTTGGGGAGCGCCCAAAGGTCCGAGACAAAAGAGTCTGTATTGCAAAATACGCCGAGCCGGGAACCAATTTTGAAAGACGTGATTGAGAACGCAACGATACAGTGCCCAGACGACACCGCCAGGAATGATACTAAAACCAACATAAACCTGATGGAGATGAAAACCGAGGTGACTCCGCCATCGGGAGGTTCAAAAATCATTCAGGTACTGACACGTCTGTCGATGTCTGAATCTTTTGGCCGTTGGTGCCCAAGGTCTGGTCCCGGAGACTCCTTATCCAGCCTCTTTTTTTAACAGTCCCGCTCTTCCAACACACCTGAATCAAATGATCATCCGCAAGCTCTACGGAAGCCCAATGGTGATCCTAACCCAGTGGTTCTTAATCTTGTTGGAAGAACCGAACCCCACCAGTTTCGTATGCTCGTTCACCAAACCCTTCTCAATGACTGTGCCCACTAACTGCAGACTAGACTGTGGGGTGGACCTCTGCGACGGAGGATCCACCGAACCCCTGAGGCCGACTCACCGAACCCCTAGGGTTCGATCAAACGTAGTTTAAGAGCCACTGAGTCTCACTCTTCAAATCCATATGTCTTGGAAGAGCCGGACATCCAAAACCGGACTGGATAGGAGCTCTCGAGCGCTGAATTTTGCACGGCCGCTTTTAGTGTAGCCCAAAAGTGACATCCCGCTTTTTTCACCTTTTTCAGAGTCCATCGGAGCCTGCTCGCGGAGTTTTAGTGTCTGCAGACTGCTCGGATACGGGAGAGACTATGACCAAGTCAGACGACACACAGAATTATAAACTTCTTCATGAAAATATGGTCCAGAACTCAATGGAAGAGTGCGTCGACGCCAATTTGAATGTTCCCGAAGACACTTGCCATCCACATGATTGCGCTTTCGCGACCACATTTTCGGATCAAACAAACATCGACAAGAATCACTCGGATCCCGTTCATGATGGTGTAGATGGGGAAGTCTTCTTGGATCATGTTCATGGCTCTTATCTACAATCCTCTGCGGTAGGATCAACGAGCATTTCACCTTCAAGATCTTTAAACCACACCAAGATTTTCGGCAACGCAGTCACTGACGAATCAGAGACGCAAGACTCCACGACCGTGAGAACATCTCCGAATTTTCTTGGAGCTCATGGGGCACTGTGTTTTAACGGGAGCCACAGTTTCCAAGAAGATAAAGAACTGACGTGGAACGATGACTCACAAGGTGTCCCATGCTTAGAAGATCCGGCTAACATTTCACAAACAATCAATCGCGATATTTTTGGCGTGGCAGAGATGGTAAAGGTGTTCCAGGAGGAGAGTGAGGAGAGTGAGGAGATCAGGCACTGTCCACCAATGGTGAAACCAGATGACGTGGAAGAAGCACTTGAGATCGCAACTCCGGGGCTCGCAGACCCTGAAGATGTCGAGAATGAACACTCGAAGATGATTTTAGATGTGGGTGAAGATGTTGGAGAAACTGAAGAACCGGTTGCGGGAATGCAGAAAGGTAAACAAGAGGTTGAGATGTGGAGGCAGGAGATCAGAGATGAAGATGGGGAATATGAAGTGTTACTACATAAAGCACCAGCCGTCGATCCAAGAAATGAAGAGCAGGAAATCCCGGCTGGTGATGAAGAAAGCCAAGATGATGATGTCACCAGGTCGGAATCTGATCAAAACCAGATGACGGACTCTTCCATGAGTCGTCCGGCAGTCGTCAAACATCCCACTGAAGAAATTTCAGATGACAAACTCGCGGCTCCCGTCTTTACCGAGCAACCCGAGGGCGACAGCGCCTCGGCCGAGTCCGACTCCGATGACGAGGTGGAGCTCTATATGCACTGCCTACGTGCAGTCCAAACCAAAGACCAGGGTCCCGAGGCAAGTTTTGGCCTGAGCAAGAGACCTTCTCTGAGCACAAGCAAACCGCTTTCCTCACCCTTGCCGCCCATCAGCGAATCCGCGGATGAGGAACGTCTCGGCCGTCTGCGGGTCGCCCGCGAAGACGCCCAAGCGGAAAACGCAGCTCGGTCGCAGCAACAGAGTGAACCCGAAAGCACCGTCGCGGACGTCGCAACGCCAGAGACCACTTCCTGTCGCTCCGTCTCCAAAATTTTGTTCTACGTCACCTTGTTAGCCGTGTTTGTAGTCACCGCTTATTATTCCGACTTTCTTGCATGTTTTGCCCTCTACCTGATTTCTGTGCTTTGGCTCTTGTGTCAAGGAGGACAGAAACGGCCCATTAAAGACAACTCGATTGGATAAATTCCATAGAAGGCGCAAAAAGAACTAAGATCAAAACCAGCATTGACCAGTTTTGTTGTGGGGGGGGGGGGGGGGGGGAGTTAACCTTGGGGGCGTCAACCCCTGAGTGGCTGACCAGATCGTCTTGCTGATGTCACCAGCTTGTAGGGTTCGGGTGGTTGGATCTCGACTGCATTTGTTGTGATTTTGTTGCTAGTTTTGCAAGACTAGCATGCTGCTACACGTGACTCAAGCAGGACCAGCACAAAAAAAACATGCTAAATGCTAAATTCCAATACCACATTTACATGTTTTTTGCTACATTGGATTTTATTTTTAATGCCACTAATTGACAAATTGGAAGTCTTTCACTCATGTCCAAGCAGAAATCCGATTGGAATGATTTTCTCAAGCAAGAGACTTGATGTGTCATTTCAGGCAATTCGCTTTGAATTGTAACGACCATATATTTTCTAAATTAGTAACATTTGCGTATCTCAATCACTGTCAAATTTAATTTAAAAAATTGCCTTATTATAAGGAACATTTTGTACAAATATACCCCTAAAAGATACTTCCCGCTCCATTATGAGGAAATAACAGTTTGAGATGACAGTCTCAGTAAGCGCACTAAACATTTAAAGAGTATAAATGATCAAATGTCAATGAAAACTCAATATGTGCTGCGTAAAGGACTCGTGTATTTTCAGATGTGTGGTGACAGTGTTTGGAAGGTCACTGAAATTGACTTTTTATGAGATTTTCATTAAATTGAAATTCACATCAACATCTTGTGAGGTGGAGTCAATGCAAATTCGTCTGTGGTTGATGTGTAGATAGAATATTGTTTGTGTGTGTGTGTGTGGGGGGGGGGGTGTAAACAATTGCTTCAGAAATTAATGAGTAGTCCTTCATCAAGGCAGATTTGCACTTTGGAAAAGATGAACATTTTTTTTCTGACGTGATTTGGTCTAAACTAGGTTCCAAAATGACACACCATCCCGTTCAACACGTAATACCCGCAAATACTGATATTGGTTAATGGGTTTGATAAGATTTATGGTTGTTTGTGTCTTTTTAAAGCGTTATATAACGTTTAGTAGAACACAGCTGCTTATTTTTGTTTGTAAATTATACCGGATAAGGGAGAAATGTTTGAAATGTTTGATTTTACAAGGTATCTTGAATGCAGCGTTAGAGAAGCAATGGATTCCTGGCTTGTGATTGGACGTCCCGCTGTCACTGCTCAGCGCATGTGACCCTCAACCAGCCAATTGGCTTGCTTGTTCTTGGCACGTGTGACACCCGGCTCGCCGGTGGAAAGCAGCTGTATTGAGGCTGGGGGGGTTGGAGAGGAAGAGGAAGAAGCCACCAGCGGCCGAGCTCACTCGACCGGTTGCGATGGACCTCCGTGACGACGTTGACGATGGGGACACAGAAAGACATGGCGCTCTGTTCTACTTGCCCATTCCGGATGCGTCCCCGGTTCAAAATGAACAAGAAAAGCTGTCGGGGGTGGTGAAAAACGTCCACAGAAAACTCCGTAGGAAATACCGAGAAGGTGAGGCCCTCCTCGTCTGCTTTTGGCGAACCAAACGAACGTTAGCTTCCCAAAACGACGCATTATTTTATTAATTCCTATAACTTCAATGTTTTTTTTTGCGTGTAATGCGTTGGCTGTTCGACTACGGTGGGCTCCCGTGCACCGATGGAGGCCGCCGAAAAAGCACTAACGAAAAAAAAATAAACGCACAACAGGGTAACGTTTGTGTTGAAGCGTAACTTGACGCCGAAAGAAAGACCGTCAAGACCGCAACAGGTTACATCGAGTCCAGTCAGTGGGCCTCCTCGTTCATGCATGAATCAGTTAAAAAAAATGCGTCCGCCAAGGAAAAGTGTTGACAGGGGCATTCACGTAACTCAACGAAATGTTAATCGCTTGACTAAACATTAGCTCAGAAGTTAAACTGGGCAGATACCCGTCGAAGAAATGAGAAATACAGTCATACCTCAGCCTACGAACTTAATTGGTTCCCAGAAAGTGTGTGGAAGGTGAAAAGTTTGCATGCCGAACATGTATTTACCATAAGAAACCATTAAAATGAGAATAATCCGTTCGCAGTTCCCCATAAAAAAAAACATTTCTATGAAATAAACCTTAAAACTACACCAAATATACCATATTTTATGTATAATAAATGTGCTATTGTATTGTAATGAAAGAAATAAAATGTACTATACAATAAAGTCGTTTTATTTACCTTTGTGGTGGTAGTTGTCAATGGATGATGACAAACTTCCAGGCTTCTCCTTGATGATATCCGAGTGAAGTTGCCGTGCTTTCTCGGCGATAATACCTTCACTCACAATGTCCCCTGCTAGCTGCTTTTCGTCAATCCAAAATCAACCGAAGTTAATCAACCTCTTCTATTGCCTGAGGCAGTTGCTTAGACAACACAGAAACACCCTTAGCCACACGTAGCAATGGTCAACTTAGCATAATGGGACTGGGACGCTAAGTTACACAAACGCACACCACGTTGGTTTTTTTTTCTCGATGATCTTCTTCTGCTCGACCGTAATTTTCTTTTGTGTCCTCATCGGTTTAACACTAGCCTGTGGTTGGGTCTTTTTTGGTCTCGATAACAAACCACATCTGCACTGAGTGCACTCAAAGAAAGTGGGTGTGGAAAACTAGTCCCGTGTGGCGCTGTGTGGTTTGGTTCGTCCGCCGAAAACTAGTTTGTATGCCAAGATTATATGCTCGTGAATTTAATGTTCGTAGAGCGAAACGTTCGTGAGCTAAAACGCTCGTAAGATGAGGTATCACTGTATCTGGTATATGATGAATCCATAAGAGCCATCTTGGAATTTTCTCAAGTTCTGTCAGTTCCGTCACTTCCTCAAAATTTCCCGTTCATTCCTATAGCCAGCTTCCGACTTTGAAAACGATCCCGAATTTAGCATCGTGAATCCCTCGCCACCGATCTTGTTTTCTGATGCTAACCCGTCGCTGATCCCACAGTGGGCGACTTTGACAAGATCTGGCGCGAGCATTGCGAAGATGAGCAAACGTTGAGCGAATACGCCGTCGCCATGAAGAACCTCGCCGACAATCATTGGGCCGTCAACTGCGAAAAGGAGGGTCGCATCGATTGGTGCCACAGGTAAGATTTCCTCTTGAGACCGATTTGGGAGCACCGCAGGTCACTTCACTTGGCCCACAGAACTTTTGTTCACGTGGAATAATCCATGGATGTCACCCGGCCATTTGTGCAGCGTTTGCCAGGAGTATTTCTGCGACGGCGGCATGAAAAGAATGTTGGAGAAGGATGAGAAAAGTGCCTCTTTCTCCGCCGGTCCGGCTGAAGCGTCGGCGAGTAGTGGGCGGCCATCTTCTTCCATTCAAATGTAAGAGAAGTTTGAACTTTGTCACAGGGGTGCGTTTTTTTCATTACTATTGGTGTTTTCTGTGGCATGGGTTCTTGGGTAGTCACTGAAAAACTCAAGTACGGTGATACCTTCGGTAACGAACTTAATTGGTTTCCAGACAGAGTGTGTAAGGCGAAAAGTGTGTATCCCAAAAAATAATTTCCCATAGGAAACCATTAAAATGACCATAATCCGTTCCCAGGTCGGTATGAATTGATTCGAGGATTGAAAATAAGACAGAGCACCATTCCCAAATTTGTTTGCGTTTTGATTTTTTTAATGCTTGGATGCCGATCAAGCGCTGGTCATGGCCTCTGGCAATGTTTTTACTTTTCCAGAAAGGGGCAGCATTTCCCTTTTTTTCCATGTTGTTGTTGTTATTATTATTGTTGTTGTTGTTATTATTATTATTCTGATTCTGTGTTGCAGTCCAGGTAATCGCATGGGGAAAATCCGCCTCCTGGATGTGGGAAGCTGCTTTAACCCTTTCAAGAAGTTTGACGAGTTCCTCACCGTCGGCATCGACATTGTGCCTGCGGTCGAGGTGAGAAGATGGCGGTGTATTTGTATTTTTATTTTTATTGTATTTATTTGTTTGTCAACTGAAGCGTTGTTCCACTTGTTTTCCCCTCCGACGAAGCGACGCGTCCGAAAATGAAAATCTATGTGCCTCTCCCTCTCCCAGAGCGTGTACAAGTGCGATTTCCTCAACCTTCAACTCCAGCGGCCCCTCCAGCTGACGGGCGAGGCGGTGGAGGCTTTCCTGCGCCACCTGCACAACCCCATCGACGCCCTGCCGGGTCACCTCTTCCACGCGGTGGTCTTCTCCCTTCTCCTCTCCTACTTCCCGTCGCCTTACCAGCGTTGGATCTGCTGCAAGAAAGCCCACGAGCTGCTGGAGCTTCACGGCCTGCTGCTCATCGTCACGCCCGACTCCTCGCACCAGAGCCGCCGCGCCCTGATGATGCGCAGCTGGCGCGTGGCGGTGGAGTCGCTGGGCTTCAAGCGCTACAAGTACGTCAAGTACTCCCACATGCACCTCATGGCCTTCCGCAAGGTGTCGTTGGCCACCACCAGCGACCTGGTGTCGCGCAACTACCCCGAGATGCTCTACATCCCTCAGGACTTCCACCCGGCCGACGAGGACCAAGGCGGCGAGGCGCAGGCCCGATCCGACTTTGAGGACGACCAGCTGGCTTGGGCCTTCGCCGAGCTGCCCGACGCCGAGCTGCCCGACTCGGATTCGGGGGAGAGCCAAAACGGCTCGCTGCCCGGCTTCCAGGAGCTGGAGGACCCCATCTTGCTCCAGACCTAAACCGGAACTGACCCCCTTGACCCCCTTCTCTGCGCCGCCAAACGTAAACCTGCTGCATACCCCATCACCCCCCCCCCTCCTCCAGACGACTTGCACAGTGCGAAAGAGAGACGTTTACACCCGAGCTAATTGCTATCTATTAGCGATATAGCTATCTAACTGGCTAGCTATCTAGCTAGTTATCTATTAGCTATGTTCTTGAGAGTTTTGAAAGGCGCTTATAAATACAATGTATTATTTTTATTATTATCATTATCATTATTATTAATATTAGCTATCTATTAGCTAGCTAGCTTTCTATCTATTTCGGTTACTTCCGGGTTGAGTGAACGCTGGCACGTATGGCTGCCGCTGCTCACCCACCGAAAAACATATCCTGTGACTGTAAAGTGATCTTGAGAGTTTTGAAAGGCGCTTCTAAATACAATGTATTATTATTATTAGCTATCTATTAGCTAGCTAGCTTTCTATCTATGTGAGTTACTTCCGGGTTGAGTGAACGCTGGCACGTATGGCTGCCGCTGCTCACCCACCGAAAAACATATCCTGTGACTGTGAAGTGACCTTGAGAGTTTTGAATGGCGCTTATAAATCAAATGTATTATTATTATTATTATTATTATTATTATGACTATTTTTCTCTCGCTCGACGTATATTTTGATAAAAAGACTTTTTCTAAGAGTTGGAAAGTGAGCCCCACCCCCCCAATATATCAACACTTCCTGCTTGTTAACATCCGCCATATCATCATGGCCCGCTGGTGTCAGCATGCTAACGAATAGCGTGTGTGTGTGTGTGTGCTAACGAGACCCCCCCCCCAAAAAAAAAAACCAACAAAAAAACAACAAATAACTTGAGCGGCGTGAGGGTTGATGATTGCATCGGAAAGACTGAACAAGTGGGCTCGCTTCCCAAAAAAAATGTTTTTAGACGTTTGATGTTGTAAAATGTTGCATTATTTAAAACAATTTATGCATCTTAACAACAACAATGTGGTATTTGTAGCATTTTCGATCATCTAACTGGAGTATTCTACGATTTGTGACGTAGTGTATCACAAGGTACTAATGCTTAACTCATTCACTGCCATCAACGGTATTTGTTGATTTAATTATCAGCTGGCGAGCTAGCTATCTATTTGCTGTCTATTAGCTAACTAGCTAGCTAGCTGTCTATCTTGCGAGCTATCTATTACTTATCTAGCTGGCTAGCTAACTATTAATTAGCTAGCTCGTTAACTATTTATTAGATGCCTATTAGCTAGCTAGCTAGCCTTCTATCTATTTGAGTTATTCCGGGTTGAGTGAACGCTCGCGCGTGTGGCTGCCGCTGCTCACCCACAAAAAAAAACTTCATCATGGGACTGTAAAGTGACCTTGAGAGTGTTGAAAGGCGCTTAAAAATACAATGTATTATTATTTTTATTATCAACAAATTTATTTGGGAATTCAAATATGACCTCGAGCACCATAACCCGAATTCGTTTTGGTTTTTCTGGTGCCGATAAAGCGCTGGACATGGCCTCTGGCAATGTTTTTTTTTTTTTAAATATTGCATTGTATTTCGGACAGCCGCCCTCATTTCAAGCCCATGTAATTCCAGACCCATATCAATTAGGAATTAACCTTTTTTTTTTCCCTCGACGTAATTTTTTGCCACGGTCCACATTGTAGTTTCCTCTCTGGGGCCATTATGAATTTGGAGAAGCCATCAGAAGGTTTCATCCACTCCTCATATTACATATAGAGCACACAACAAATTGAGAATAGTTTTCAAATTTGAAGTCATAAATAATGACTGTTACTGTGGTTTACGTGGAACAATTTGAAATTTGGGTTGGGACTTGAGCAAGCATCATGGAACTTGACATGCTTTATTTGCTTTCGCGGGCCGAACACAATGGTGTAGAGGGCCAGATTTGGCCCCCGGGCCTTGACTTTGACACCTGTGGTCTCAGGTTTCTTACGCTGCATTGAATGTTTGGCAGTGAATGAGTTAAAAGATCGTAATGGTTTTTTTTTTTACTTGTCTAATAGTTGTTTTTAAGCGATGAAACGATACAATTGGTAGAAAGAGTAACTTTCCATTTGGCGCATACCGGTCTGTAAATCGCGACCTGAGAGTGTTTCATCCACCCAGCAACATGATTTCAAAACAAAAACAAATGAGTGATCAAAAGGTTGCCCACCCCATCGCGTAAAAAAAAAAAAAAAACATTGGATGTACTGTACTGAAGACTGAAAATTCACCATCACTGAAGATGTTTGCACTAGTTGAACCTCTGAAACATACGGAAGAACATTAGGGCCAGGTTGAAATATGTTGGGGTTTTTTTAGATCTGAGAAAAAAGTCATAAATTTGCTAAACTCAAACTCGTAAATTTGTGAGATTTTAAGTCACAGATTTGCTTGATTCAAACTCGCAAATTTGATAGATTTGAAGTCACAAATTTGCTAGATTTATAGTCACAAATTTGCGAGATTCAAACTCGCAAAGTTGCTCGATTTGAAGTCACAAATTTGCAAGATTCAAACTCTCAAATTTGCTAGATTTAAAGTCACAAATTTGCTTGATTCAAACTCGCAAATTTGCTCGATTTAAATTAACCAATTTGTTAGATTCAAACTCGCAAATTTGCCAGATTTAAAGTCACAAATTTGCTCGATTCAAACTTGCAAATTTGCTAGATTTAAAGTCACAAATTTGCTTGATTTAAATTCACATATTTGTTAGATTCAAACCCGCAAATTTGCTCGATTCAAACTCGCAAATTTGCTCGATTCAAACTTGCAAATTTGCTAGATTCAAACTCGCACAAATTTGCGAGTTTAAATCTAGCAAATTTGTGATTTTAAGTCTAGCAAATTTGTGAGTTTGAATCGAGCATATTTGTGACTTTAAATCTAGCAAATTTGTCACTTTTAATCGAGCAATTTTGTGATTTTAAATCTAGCAAATTTGCGAGGTTGAAACTCACACATTTGCGACTTTTTTTCTCAGGATAATACCACATTTAAAAAAATATATATTTCAACTTGGCCCGAATGCTCTTCCGTAGAAACAAGCCTAAAGGTGATTTTTATTTTCTTAATCAAAGCAATAGATGCTGCTTTGTTGGGTTTGTACGTGTGAAGGACGGCATACTGGCACTTTATCTCACTGACCCCCCAAAGGGCGTTGCAAATTGACCTATTTTCTTATGATGATGACCAGCAAGATGAGAAAGCGGCACGTCCGGAGGTGCCTTTTAGAGACCCCCTCCATCCCTTTCCCTTCCCAAACACATGTCACGGTTCAACAAAAAAAGGTGATTCATGTCGTATTATTCATATTCATATCGCTTTTGTTTCAATAGAGCGTCACTTGCCGTCAGTGGGATTGTGATGGAGAGGCGCATTAGTCTTCCAGTGTTTCCCTCAAGACACAATTGCATGGTTGTATACCATCAACAAACATTTTAAACAGTTCAGAACAATGTGTGCTCCTTGTATGGTTGTGTCTTTTATAAATGAATGTCAGAGGAAGGTGTCCCGTGTTTTATTGTGGTGTACTCGATCGTGAAATATGCTAACTAGCTAAAACGGCGATTAAAAAAAATCAGGTGATATCAGTTTAATAATGTGCTTAAGTTCAAAAGTACCACTGCACCATTGCTAAAAAAAACCCCACTATACACATTTTAAATAAATTATATTGATGAAGATCCCCCAATTCTTCCAGATATTTTATCAACATTCAACAGTTTCGTGTCGAATCTGAGGTGAAAGTTACATTGTGATATGTCGTTCGCGAACGAACCGGCTCTTTGCGACGGCTTTTGAAGTAAAACGACTGAAGCCGGCTCTTTAGACGGTGCCGCTTATAGAAGCCCCCCATTCGGTTAAAGCCGCAGTGATTGGTCAAAATCCGTGGTAGAAGACACACAAACACAGGAATATAAATACAGCCACATAAAATGTAAAAATGATATATTGTATATCGATGAAAACGTTTCTTCAGCCGTCATCTGTACTACTTTGTAAAACAGATGACTGCTGAAGAAACCTTTTCATTGATGGAGCACAACTGAGAGCTTACACAGATATATTGTATATTTTTAGCATTTATAATTCGTTTCGCACATCATTTTACATTGCTTTTGTAGTAAATTAATTTAAGCAACAACAAAAAAAAATACTAAAAACTGAAGAGCCATTTGGGAGCCGAAAGAGCCAAATTATTTAGTCAACGGAGCCAAAGGAAACAGCTCTCTAAAAAGAGCCGTGATTCCCTTTACGAGAAAATGTCGAATACTGTATCTATTTTTAAATGGTGGCGTTTTCTTAAGAATGAGTGCATTTTCGCCCAACTCTGTTGATGAAGTTTAAACTAGCTTCTTGGTTAATTCAGTCTTCACGCCAATTTATGCCTAAATGTCGACGAGGAACTGACTTGTTTGTAATACAGCCATTCATTACCTCAAGCAAGCTATTCGTTCGATTTACCTTGCCATTCAACATCAAAATAAAACGCCGCTTTAATGTGTTTTTTTAAACCACACATGTCATATAGTAAACGAAGACATTATTTTGGGTTATTTTCCATACTTTGAGCTTTATTACAGTCTTCATTTTTGACATGTCATAGTCGGGTGATTTTCCGCTTCTCCCGAGACCTTTTTGGTGCCTCTCGGCCGCCATAGCCGACGCTCAGTCGTCAATCATGGCGATTTGAAAAACTTTCGACGCTTCAAAAGTTCCCGAACTGAAATGTTCTTCGCGAAACGGCAGCACGTCTCGCTCTCTTTAAAAGTCTTGAAATCCAATACCTGGGCGGATATCCACAGCGGGACGAAGAATGTCAATTTGTTAACTTGGACGCCGTCGTTGTTACGCGCCGAGTTGAAGATGCTAACTTGAACCGGGCTAGCCACTTTGGCCAAGTTAGCCACGAAGCTAACCCTCGGTTGTACCGCGACGTCGACGTCCCCAATGTAGAAGTGACGCCGTCTCCAAACGTCTGTTTTCGGCGGTCCGTCGCGGCTAGGAATGGCTCATTTTCTACGGTACTGCGTAAGCCGCTGCTTACGGGCGGCAATGACCCAACTGGAAGGCGCTCACGGGGAAGGGAGCTTGTATTCGTCGGTCCGCTGCCTGGGCTACATGTCCGGCCTCAACCTGTTGGTGGCGCTGTGCCTGGGCCTCTTCGTCCGCTGGGAGGAGATGTCGGAGTCCACCTTGCTGGCGGTCGTCATTTTGGCTTTGCTGGTCCTGGCGCTGGCCGGCGGCTTGTACTGCTACGTGGGCTCGCAGCGGCTCGGCCTCAGCCTCTTGTACCTTTGGTTCGGCTTCCTGCTGGGTCTCCTGTGCTTCGTCAACAGCCCCGAACTGGAGGGCAACATGAAGGAGCGGGTCGCCGACGGTCTGCTGTTGTCCAGCGTGTCCTTGAGGACGCTGTGGGCGCTTCTGGAGAGGATGTTGGGTTACGCCAGACACCGGGCCGCCTTCGTCACCTCGGCCGAACGGCTTCAGCTGACGGGTTTCGCCGCCGCCGGCGCGGCGCTGCTCCTCCCCGAAGCCTTGAGCGTGACGGCGCTGGCCGGCGCCCTCTGCGCCGTCACCTTGGCCCTCAGGATGAAAGCGCTGCTGGCGTTGATCAACCTGGCGATCTTCGTCGCCGTCTCATCCGACTTTTTCCTCCAAAGCCTTCAAGTCCGAAGCAACCCGTACGCCCTGGGTTGTTTCTTCGGCCTGCTGGTGTGCGAGCCGCTGCTGGACGTCTACTTCAGCGGCCTCTCCGTCACCGAGCGCTGGCAACCTTTCCTTTCCCGAGGCGGCTCGTGGCGGCGCCTCACCCTGCTCCCTCTTCTTCTCCTGGAGGTGGCCTTCGCGGTTCTGTCGGCGCGGGCGCTGGCCGGCTCGGACCGCTGGTATCTGAGCGTCCCGGCGTTGGCCGCCGGCGCCGTCTTCTGGGCCGTCTGCCATTTGGTGTTCTTCATCAGCCTGTGGGGCTTTCACAGCAAGCTGGGCGACTGCCAAAGGGTTTGCCTGAACCAGGGTGGCGGCGGCGCCGCCCGCCTGGAGAAGATCATGGCCTCCAAGGGCATGAGACACTTTTGCGTCATCTCCGAGCGCCTGCTGCGGTTCACGCTGGCGTCCACCGTCGCCCTCGCCGCTTTGTCCTGGCAGGTAAGGAGCTTTCTCCAGTGGCGCATGTGATTCCAACCAGTCGTTTGAAGTTGTTCACGGTTTGTTCCATCCAGGCGTCCAGCAGCATTTTCTTGAGCACCTTCTTGCTGGTTCTTCCCCTGGAATCGCTTTTTCACGGTCTGTTCCACGAGCTGGGAAGCAGCCTGGGGGGGACGTGCGTGGGCTACGCCGTGGTCGTCCCTACCAACTACTGCAGGTACTTTTCGTGGTGGAGACAATATTGCAGTGTCCAATTATTTTTATTTTTAAATGAAAATGGCGATTTTCACCCCAAAAAAATATTATGGAATGGTGATTTAAAAAAACAATTTTTTTTAAAATGGCGATTTTCAATGAAAAAAAAATATTAAAAAGCGATTTTCAAAATAAACATTCTAAAATGGCGATTAGAAAAATAATTTTCTAAAATGGTGATTTTAAAATTGTTTTTCTAGAATGCTAATTTTCAATAAAAAATATGTAAAATGGTGATTTTCCCCAAAAAATCTAAAATGGTGATTTTCAATTAAAAAAATATAAAATGGATATTTTCAACAAATAAAATCTACAAAGGCGATTTTCAAAAAAATATATATAAAATGGTGATTAAAAAAAAACATATTTTTTAATATGGCGATTTTCAATGAAAAAAAAATTAAAATGGCGATTTTCAAAATAAATATTCTAAAATGGCGATTAAAAAAATAATTTTCTAAAATGGCGATTTTCTATTTTTACAAAATCTACAATTCTGATAAAAAAAATCTAAAATGGCGATTTTAAAATTGTTTTTCTAGAATGCTAATTTTCAATAAAAAATATGTAAAATGGTGATTTTCCCCAAAAAATCTAAAATGGTGATTTTCAATAAAAAAAAATATAAAATGGATATTTTCAACAAATAAAATCTAAAAAAGCGATTTTCAAAAAATATATATATAATGGTGATTTAAAAAAAAATAAAAAATTAAATGGCGATTTTCAATGAAAAAAAATTAAAATAGCGATTTTCAAAAAAAACATCTAAAATGGCGATTTTAAAATTGTTTTTCTAGAATGCTAATTTTCAATAAAAAAAATATGTAAAATGGTGATTTTCAATTAAAAAAATATAAAATGGATATTTTCAACAAATAAAATCTCAAAAGGCAATTTTCTAAAATAAAATTCTAAAATGGCAATTTTCAATTAAAAAAATCTAAAATTGTGATTTTCAAAAAGTTTTTTTTCTAAAACATTAAGTGGTGATTAATAAAAATTCTAAAAAGCCGATTTTCGATTAAGAATTCTTTTGTCAAATGGCTATTTTACATTTTTAAAAAAGCTAAAAAGGTGATTTTCAAAGATTTTTATAAAATGCCGATTTTCAAAAATAAATATGTCAAATGGTGATTTTCAAAAAAAATCTAAAATGGTGATTTTCAAAAATAAAATTTTAAAATTCAATCAAAAAATATAAAAGTTTTTTTTTCAAAAATAGCGATTTTAAATAAAAAAAAAACATTCTAAATTGGTGATTAAAAATAATCTAAAATGGCTATTTTGCATTTTTTTTAAATTCTAAAAAGGTGATTTTCAAACAGTTTCTTATAAAATGCAGATTTTCAATAAAAAATATGTAAAACGGCTATTTAAAAAAAATTGATGACTTTCAATAAAAAAAAATATAAATGGTGATTTAACATATGTTTTCTAAAAGCAATTTTCAAAAATAAAATTTTCAAATGGAAATTTTAATAAAAAAATCAAAAATTGTTACAGTAAAGTCTCGTTATATCGATATTCAAGGGAGTCCGAAAAAATATCGATATAACCGGGACTATCGATATATCCGACCCTGTTTGCATGTAATTTTCTCCGTGCGTGCATAGAAATAGTATCGATATAACCGGGACTATCGATATATCCGATATCGATATAACCAGACTTTACTGTATTTTCAAAAAGTTTTTTTCTAAAATGCCGATTTTAAATAAAAAAGAAACATTCTAAAATGATGATAAAAAATAATTTTCTAAAATGCCGATTTTCAATTAAAAAATGATTTTGAAAAAAAAATTCTAAAAAGGCAATTTTTTAAAAATAAAATTCTAAAATGGCAATTTGCAATTAAAACTAATATAAAATGGTGATGTTCAATTTGTAAAAAAATATAAAATGGTAATTCAGAAAAATGTTTCTTAGAAAGTCAATTTTCAAAAATAAAATTCTAAAAGGGCAATTTTGAAAAAAAAATGTCTAAAATGGTAATTTTCAAAAATGTTTCTAAAATGGCGATTTTGAATTTAAAAAAAATTCTAAAATGGTGATATTAAAAAAAAATAATTTTCCAAGATGCCCATTTGCAATTTAAAAATATATATACAGGTAACATCCGACTTACGATCAGCTTGACTTATGACCACCCGTACTTACGACCACGACCCCCAGACCCTATTTTTTAAATTTTAATTCAACGCTTGGCACCGCAACATGCTAGCAGGCCGGCAACGTGTATGACAATTTTGGCCAGCCAGCATGTCACACACTCGCACAGCAATCGACCGTGTGATGGCACCAGAGTTTGCGAGTCATTTGCCTGCGAGTCTTTATTCAACATTTTGAATGGATTTTGACTTACGACCATTTCGACTTATGACCATTTCAACTTACAACCGTTCGGTCGAAACGGAACTCTGTCGTAAGTCGCATGTTACCTGTACCTCGAAATCTTTTGACATTTCAAATGTTCCATTTCACCAATTGCCAAAAGAGAAAAATGCCCAAAAGCCTTCCTCAATGTCTGATTGGTGGATTTTGTTGCCTTAAAAATCGGTGACTGATATTAACAGCCGACGTGATACCGTCAAATAATAATAATAATGACGACCATTGGGTGGAAACGGAACTCGGTCGTAAGTCGGATGTTACCTGTCTATAAAATGGCAATTTTCAGAAAGCAAAAGTATAAAATGGCGATTTTCAATTGAAAAAAAAAATCTAAAATGGCGACAATAACCAATTAGCGTATGCCACGCCCCCACACCTCCATTTTCCCCACACCCAATGCCTTCCCCCGTTTTGCAGTCCCGACGGGCATCCGGTCCTGCTGCCCCCCGAGCAGGTGCAACAGCTTCACGCGCGCTCGACGGCCATGTTGAGCGACATCCAGCGCTTCCTGGCCCAGCACGTCATCGACGTGTTCGGCTGCGACTACTCCACCGGCGGCGTCACGCTGCAGGCCCTGCGGGCCAAGCTCAAGGCCTTCATGGAGCTCCGCACGGACGACGGCCCCCGCCACGACACCTACGTGCTTTTCTACAGCGGCCACGCGCATCGCAACGGCGACTGGGCCCTGGCAGGTCGGTCACCTCCCGTCGGCGCGCTGTCTCGAGGTCAAAGGTCACTCCGAGTCAAGCGCGCCCCGTTGTGCTTTTTTTTCCCTCGCCAGGGGGGGACACGCTGGCTCTGGATCAGCTGTTGGACTGGTGGCGCGAGAAAAACGGCGCCTTCCGCTCCCGCCTGATTCTGGTGCTGGACTGCGACCACTCGGCGGCCACGGCCAAGGCGGCGCGACGGGCGGAGGGCGTCCACGTGGCCGTGCAGGGCGCCGCCCCGTCGCGTCCCGCCGACCGCCAGCGCGGCCATTTCCTATCGCACTGGGTGGCGTACAACTGCGACGGCGGGCTGCCGTGGGGGCGCCGCGACGGGGCGCCGCCGGCCGTTTACGGCGTGTCGCGCCGCTGGGGCGACTACGCGCCGCACATGCCCACCGCCGCCGACCTCAGCGACCACTGGAGGGCGTACTTCCCCCGCGTGGCCTACCCGCTGGTCCGCTTGGCGCTGTGGTGCGGCGGGTTGAGCCTGCTGTGGCCTTGCGGCGCCTTCCTGCGCTGCCTCAAGAGGCTCAAACTCAACTGGTTCCCGCCCGCCGTTCTGGACACCGGGCAGGGCTTCAAACTGGTGCGAGCTTAAGGTGCCCCGCCGACATTTTGTCACTTTTCTTCTTCCTCATCGGCGGCCGTTTTGTCACTTTTCTTCTTTCTCATCCGCCGCCATTTTGTCACTTTTCTTCTTCCTCATCAGCGGCCATTTTGTCACTTTTCTTCTTCCTCATCGGCGGCCATTTTGTCACTTTTTCCTCATCGGCGGCCATTTTGTCACTTTTCTTCTTCCTCATCGGCGGCCATTTTGTCACTTTTCTTCTTCCTCATCGGCGGCCTTTTTGTTACTTTTCTTCTTCCTCATCGGCGGCCATTTTGTCACTTTTCTTCTTCCTCATCGGCGGCCTTTTTGTTACTTTTCTTCTTCTTCATCGGCGGCCATTTAGTCACTTTTCTTCTTTCTCATCCGCCGCCATTTTGTCACTTTTCTTCTTCCTCATCCGCCACCATTTTGTCACTTTTCTTCCTCATCGGCGGCCTTTTTGTTACTTTTCTTCTTCCTCATCGGCGGCCATTTTGTCACTTTTCTTCTTCCTCATCCGCCGCCATTTTGTCACTTCTTCCTCATCGGCAGCCATTTTGTCACTTTTCTTCTTCCTCATCGACGGCCTTTTTGGTCCTACCCCTAAAATATCACTGTGCTGCAGTCTAAATGATTTTTTTTTGTGGTCACGTCACAATTTAATTTTGTACATGATTGATTTAAATGAAACAATATTGATTGTCGACCCCATTGGTGATTATTATTGTCATTGATTAGCTTTATTAATATCATGATGTATCGGTATGTTTTGATATCACCGATATCGTTTTTTTTATCTCTGAAAGTATCCAGATCTGTACGCAGTATCAGTACGTATACTGATACTGCGTGCAGATACAGGTAACATCCGACTTACGACCAGTTCGACTTACGACCACCCGTACTTACGACCACAACCTCTAGACCCTATTTTTAAATTATTTATTCTACGCCTGGCAACGCGTAGTACAATTTTGGCCAGCCAGCCAGCATCTCACTCTCGCGCAGCAATCGACCGTGTGATTGCACCTGAGTTTGCGAGCCGTTTAGCCTCCGAGTCTCTATTTAACATTTTGAATGGATTTTGACTTACGACCGTTTGGTCGGAACGGAACTCGGCCGTAAGTCGGATATTACCTGTACCTTCATTTCAGTTCATTCATGGTAACCTGATATAACTCGAGGTACACTGTACAGCTGCTGCCATGTCAACTGTGAGAGGCTCCAAAATTAAGACCTGAATGAGGTCAAGCACTTTTTGTTTAAAAAAAAAAGAGGAATATGAGGAATAGAATTTTGTGAGTGGTAGCGTTGATACTAGTTTGCACTTGTTTTTTTTACGTTTTTTGTTTCGTTTTTTCATTCACGGTGTTGAGTCAAATGTCACCAACCACCATCATGAAACGCTTGAACTTTAATCCACAAATAACCTGCACAAGCAATCTGTACACTTAATGCATTTTATTTATTTAATTATAATACCATAGCACATTTATTATACATAAAATAAGGTATATTTTGTGTAGTTTTAAGAAAATTAGAAAGTAGAAAATTATTTTTTATGGGTACCTGGGAACGGATTATTCTCATTTTAATGGTTTGCGATGGGAAATTAATTTTTGGGAGACACACTTTTCGCCTTACAGTCTGTCTGGGAACCAATTAAGTTCGTAAGCCAATGTATCACTGTACTACTCATAAATACTCATCAATTCCAAATACTCAAGCAGATGTCGGGTTTGCTGGTTTAATACATGAATGACACTGTTGTTTTGATCGCTTTTGTAAAATGCAAATTTTCAGAGTGCCTTTTTGTTTTTGTTGTTTTTACTGCGATGACACCAAAGTGCTTTTATTCGACAGCGCCAAAACCTCAGGCAGCCATTTTCAAGCCATTTCTTTTGTTTTTTGGAAGATTTTTGAGATTCGATGTTCTCACTTGTCTATGCAAACGCCCGATTGGGTGATCTTCGTGCGAAGAATTTCACATCCGCCAAAGTGAAATTGAAACCAGACAGACTTTTCACGCGGAAACGTGTTTATTGTTTTTGCTATTAGTCACCTGTCCCAATATTTTTACAATAACTTTGCAAATAAACATTTTAAAATAGCTTGGAAATATGTGAGTGCTTCAAGGCTTTTTCCTCTCTTTTATACAGGGTCGTTTTTTTTTTCGGGCTAAAAACGGCTTACTATACATGATCATTTTTTACGACCCAAAAACGCCTTACTATGCATGGTGGTTTTTTCGGGCTAAAAAGGCCTGACAAAACGACCATGTATATATAGTAAGGCGTTTTTCGTCCAAAAAATGACCATGTATAGTAAGGCGTTTTTAGCCCGAAAAAAAACACCATGTATAGTAAGGCGTTTTTAGCCGAAAAAAAACGACCATGTATAGTAAGGCGTTTTTCGCCGAAAAAAAACGACCATGTTTAGTAAGGCGTTTTTCGCCGCAAAAAACGACCATGTATAGTAAGGCGTTTTTAGCCAAAAAAAACGACCATGTATAGTAAGGCGTTTTTGAGCCGAAAAAAAAACGACCATGTATAGTAAGGCGTTTTTAGCAAAAAAAAAAAACGACCATGTATAGGAAGGCGTTTTTCGCTGAAAAAAACGACCATGTTTAGTAAGGCGTTTTTGAGCCGAAAAAAACGACCATGTATAGTAAGGCGTTTTTGAGCCGAAAAAAACGACCATGTTTAGTAAGGCGTTTTTCGTAGAAAAAAACGACCATGTTTAGTAAGGCGTTTTTGAGCCGAAAAAAACGACCATGTATAGTAAGGCGTTTTTGAGCCGAAAAAAACGACCATGTTTAGTAAGGCGTTTTTCGTCGTGTTTAGTAAGGTGAAAAATGCCTTACTATACATGGTGGTTTTTTTCGGGCTTAAAACGCCTTACTATACATGGTCGTTTTTTCAGCTCAAAAACGCCTTACTATACATGGTCGTTTTTCGCCGAAAATAACGACCATGTTTAGTAAGGTGTTTTTCGCCGAAAAAAACGACCATGTATAGTAAGGTGTTTTTGAGCCGAAAAAAACGACCATGTATAGTAAGGCGTTTTTAATCCCAAAAAAAACGACCATGTATAGTAAGGTGTTTTTGAGCCGAAAAAAAAACGACCATGTATAGTAAGGCGTTTTTCGCAAAAAAAAAAAACGACCATGTATAGTAAGGTGTTTTTGAGCCGAAAAAAACGACCATGTATAGTAAGGCGTTTTTAAGCCCGAAAAAAAAAACGACCATGTATAGTAAGGTGTTTTTGAAAAAAAAAAAACCACCATGTATAGTAAGGCGTTTTTGAGCCGAAAAAAACGACCATGTTTAGTAAGGCGTTTTTCGTCGAAAAAAAACGACCATGTATAGTAAGGCGTTTTTGAGCTGAAAAAGCGACCTTGTATAGTAAGGCGTTTTAAGCCCGAAAAAAACCACCATGTATAGTAAGGCATTTTTCGCCGAAAAAAAACGACCATGTTTAGTAAGCCGTTTTTCGTCGAAAAAAACGACCATGTATAGTAAGGCGTTTTTGAGCCGAAAAAAACGACCATGTATAGTAAGGCGTTTTTCGTCGAAAAAAACGACCATGTATAGTAAGGCGTTTTTGAGCCGAAAAAAACGACCATGTATAGTAAGGCGTTTTAATCCCGAAAAAACGACCATGTATAGTAAGGTGTTTTTGAGCCGAAAAAAACGACCATGTATAGTAAGGCGTTTTTCGCCGAAAAAAACGACCATGTATAGTAAGGTGTTTTTGAGCCGAAAAAAACGACCATGTATAGTAAGGCGTTTTAAGCCCGAAAAAACGACCATGTATAGTAAGGTGTTTTTGAGCCGAAAAAAACCACCATGTATAGTAAGGCGTTTTTGAGCCGAAAAAAACGACCATGTTTAGTAAGGCGTTTTTCGTCGAAAAAAAACGACCATGTATAGTAAGGCGTTTTTGAGCTGAAAAAGCGACCATGTATAGTAAGGCGTTTTAAGCCCGAAAAAAACCACCATGTATAGTAAGGCATTTTTCGCCGAAAAAAAACGACCATGTTTAGTAAGCCGTTTTTCGTCGAAAAAAACGACCATGTATAGTAAGGCGTTTTTGAGCCGAAAAAAACGACCATGTATAGTAAGGCGTTTTTCGTCGAAAAAAACGACCATGTATAGTAAGGCGTTTTTGAGCCGAAAAAAACGACCATGTATAGTAAGGCGTTTTTCGCCGAAAATAACGACCATGTTTAGTAAGGTGTTTTTCGCCGAAAAAAACGACCATGTATAGTAAGGTGTTTTTGAGCCGAAAAAAACGACCATGTATAGTAAGGCGTTTTAATCCCGAAAAAACGACCATGTATAGTAAGGCGTTTTTGAGCCGAAAAAAACGACCATGTTTAGTAAGGCGTTTTTCGTCGAAAAAAACGACCATGTATAGTAAGGCGTTTTTGAGCCGAAAAAAACGACCATGTATAGTAAGGCGTTTTTCGTCGAAAAAAACGACCATGTATAGTAAGGCGTTTTTGAGCCGAAAAAAACGACCATGTATAGTAAGGCGTTTTTGAGCCGAAAAAAACGACCATGTTTAGTAAGGCGTTTTTCGTCGAAAAAAACGACCATGTATAGTAAGGCGTTTTTGAGCCGAAAAAAACGACCATGTATAGTAAGGCGTTTTTCGTCGAAAAAAACGACCATGTATAGTAAGGCGTTTTTGAGCCGAAAAAAACGACCATGTATAGTAAGGCGTTTTTGAGCCGAAAAAAACGACCATGTATAGTAAGGCGTTTTTGAGCCGAAAAAACCACCATGTATAGTAAGGCGTTTTTCGCCGAAAAAAACCACCATGTATAGTAAGGCGTTTTTCGCCGAAAAAAACCACCATGTATAGTAAGGCGTTTTTGAGCCGAAAAAAACGACCATGTTTAGTAAGGCGTTTTTCGTCGAAAAAAACGACCATGTATAGTAAGGCGTTTTAAGCCCGAAAAAAACCACCATGTATAGTAAGGCATTTTTCGCCGAAAAAAACGACCATGTATAGTAAGGCGTTTTTGAGCCGAAAAAAACGACCATGTATAGTAAGGCGTTTTTCGTCGAAAAAAACGACCATGTATAGTAAGGCGTTTTTGAGCCGAAAAAAACGACCATGTATAGTAAGGCGTTTTTGAGCCGAAAAAAACGACCATGTATAGTAAGGCGTTTTTGAGCCGAAAAAACCACCATGTATAGTAAGGCGTTTTTCGCCGAAAAAAACCACCATGTATAGTAAGGCGTTTTTCGCCGAAAAAAACCACCATGTTTAGTAAGGCGTTTTTAGCCAAAAAAAACGACCATGTATAGTAAGGCGTTTTTCGCCGAAAAAAACGACCATGTATAGTAAGGCGTTTTTGAGCCGAAAAAAACGACCATGTACAGTAAGGCGTTTTTCGCCGAAAATAACGACCATGTTTAGTAAGGTGTTTTTCGCCGAAAAAAACGACCATGTATAGTAAGGTGTTTTTGAGCCGAAAAAAACGACCATGTATAGTAAGGCGTTTTAAGCCCGAAAAAACGACCATGTATAGTAAGGTGTTTTTGAGCCGAAAAAAAACGACCATGTATAGTAAGGCGTTTTTGAGCCGAAAAAAACGACCATGTTTAGTAAGGCGTTTTTCGTCGAAAAAAAAACGACCATGTATAGTAAGGCGTTTTTGAGCTGAAAAAACGACCATGTATAGTAAGGCGTTTTAAGCCCGAAAAAAACCACCATGTATAGTAAGGCATTTTTCGCCGAAAAAAACGACCATGTTTAGTAAGGCGTTTTTCGTCGAAAAAAACGACCATGTATAGTAAGGCGTTTTTGAGCCGAAAAAAACGACCATGTATAGTAAGGCGTTTTTCGTCGAAAAAAACGACCATGTATAGTAAGGCGTTTTTGAGCCGAAAAAAACGACCATGTATAGTAAGGCGTTTTTGAGCCGAAAAAAACGACCATGTATAGTAAGGCATTTTTGAGCCGAAAAAAACGACCATGTATAGTAAGGCGTTTTTGAGCCGAAAAAAACGACCATGTATAGTAAGGCGTTTTAAGCCCGAAAAAACGACCATGTATAGTAAGGTGTTTTTGAGCCGAAAAAAACGACCATGTATAGTAAGGTGTTTTTGAGCCGAAAAAAACGACCATGTTTAGTAAGGCGTTTTTCGTCGAAAAAAACGACCATGTATAGTAAGGCGTTATAAGCCCGAAAAAAACGACCATGTTTAGTAAGGTGTTTTTGAGCCGAAAAAAACGACCATGTTTAGTAAGGCGTTTTTCGTCGAAAAAAACCACCATGTTTAGTAAGGCGTTTTTCGTCGAAAAAAAAACGACCATGTATAGTAAGGTGTTTTTGAGCCGAAAAAAACGACCATGTATAGTAAGGCGTTTTAAGCCCGAAAAAAACCACCATGTATAGTAAGGCATTTTTCGCCGAAAAAAACGACCATGTATAGTAAGGCGTTTTTGAGCCGAAAAAAACGACCATGTATAGTAAGGCGTTTTTGAGCCGAAAAAAACGACCATGTATAGTAAGCCGTTTTAAGCCCGAAAAAACGACCATGTATAGTAAGGTGTTTTTGAGCCGAAAAAAACGACCATGTATAGTAAGGTGTTTTTGAGCCGAAAAAAACGACCATGTTTAGTAAGGCGTTTTTCGTCGAAAAAAACGACCATGTATAGTAAGGCGTTTTAAGCCCGAAAAAAACGACCATGTTTAGTAAGGTGTTTTTGAGCCGAAAAAAACGACCATGTTTAGTAAGGCGTTTTTCGTCGAAAAAAACGACCATGTATAGTAAGGCGTTTTTGAGCCGAAAAAAACGACCATGTATAGTAAGGTGTTTTTGAGCCGAAAAAAACGACCATGTATAGTAAGGCGTTTTAAGCCCGAAAAAAACCACCATGTATAGTAAGGCATTTTTCGCCGAAAAAAACGACCATGTTTAGTAAGGCGTTTTTCGTCGAAAAAAACGACCATGTATAGTAAGGCGTTTTTGAGCCGAAAAAAACGACCATGTATAGTAAGGTGTTTTTGAGCCGAAAAAAACGACCATGTTTAGTAAGGTGTTTTTGAGCCGAAAAAAACGACCATGTTTAGTAAGGCGTTTTTCGTCGAAAAAAACGACCATGTATAGTAAGGCGTTTTTGAGCCGAAAAAAACGACCATGTATAGTAAGGCGTTTTTGAGCCGAAAAAACCACCATGTATAGTAAGGCGTTTTTCGCCGAAAAAAACCACCATGTATAGTAAGGCGTTTTTCGCCGAAAAAAACCACCATGTATAGTAAGGCGTTTTTGAGCCGAAAAAACCGACCATGTTTAGTAAGGCGTTTTTAGCCAAAAAAAACGACCATGTATAGTAAGGCGTTTTTGAGCCGAAAAAAACGACCATGTATAGTAAGGCGTTTTAAGCCCGAAAAAAACCACCATGTATAGTAAGGCATTTTTCGCCGAAAAAAACGACCATGTTTAGTAAGGCGTTTTTCGTCGAAAAAAACGACCATGTATAGTAAGGCGTTTTTGAGCCGAAAAAAAACGACCATGTATAGTAAGGTGTTTTTGAGCCGAAAAAAACGACCATGTTTAGTAAGGCGTTTTTCGTCGAAAAAAACGACCATGTATAGTAAGGCGTTTTTGAGCCGAAAAAAACGACCATGTATAGTAAGGTGTTTTTGAGCCGAAAAAAACGACCATGTATAGTAAGGTGTTTTTAAGCCCAAAAAAACGACCATGTATAGTAAGGCGTTTTTGAGCCGAAAAAAACGACCATGTATAGTAAGGCATTTTTCGCCGAAAAAAACGACCATGTATAGTAAGGCGTTTTTGAGCCGAAAAAAACGACCATGTTTAGTAAGGCGTTTTTCGTCGAAAAAAACGACCATGTATAGTAAGGCGTTTTAAGCCCGAAAAAACGACCATGTATAGTAAGGCATTTTTCGCCGAAAAAAACGACCATGTTTAGTAAGGTGTTTTTGAGCCGAAAAAAACGACCATGTTTAGTAAGGCGTTTTTGAGCCGAAAAAAACGACCATGTATAGTAAGGCGTTTTTAGCCGAAAAAAAACGACCATGTATAGTAAGGCGTTTTTGAGCCGAAAAAAACCACCATGTATAGTAAGGCGTTTTTCGCCGAAAAAAACGACCATGTATAGTAAGGCGTTTTTGAGCCGAAAAAAACGACCATGTTTAGTAAGGCGTTTTTCGTCGAAAAAAACGACCATGTATAGTAAGGTGTTTTTGAGCCGAAAAAAACGACCATGTTTAGTAAGGCGTTTTTGAGCCGAAAAAAACGACCATGTATAGTAAGGCGTTTTTGAGCCGAAAAAAACGACCATGTTTAGTAAGGCGTTTTTCGTCGAAAAAAACGACCATGTATAGTAAGGCGTTTTTGAGCCGAAAAAAACGACCATGTATAGTAAGGCGTTTTTCGTCGAAAAAAACGACCATGTATAGTAAGGCGTTTTTGAGCCGAAAAAAACGACCATGTATAGTAAGGCGTTTTTTTCGGCTCAAAAACGCCTTACTATATATACATGGTCGTTTTTTTCGGCTCAAAAACGTCTTACTATACATGGTCGTTTTTCTTTTCGGCTAAAAACGCCTTACTATACATGGTCGTTTTTTTTCGGCTAAAAACGCCTTACTATACATGGTCGTTTTTTTTCGGCTAAAAACGCCTTACTATACATGGTCTTTTTTTTCGGCTCAAAAACGCCTTACTATACATGGTCTTTTTTATGGCTAAAAACGCCTTACTATACATGTTTGTTTTTCTTTTCGGCTAAAAACTCCTTTCTATACATGATCGTTTTTCTTTTCGGCTAAAAACGCCTTTCTATACATGGTCGTTTTTCTTTTCGGCTAAAAACGCCTTACTATACATGGTCGTTTTTTTGGCTAAAAACGTCTTACTAAACATGGTCGTTTTTTTAGGCTCAAAAACGCCTTACTATACATGGTCGTTTTTTTTCGGCTGAAAACGCCTTACTATACATGGTCGTTTTTTCGGCTAAAAACGCCATACTATACATGGTGTTTTTTTTTCGGCTGAAAACGCCTTACTATACATGGGCGTGTTTTTTCGGCTAAAAATGCCTTACTATACATGGTCGTTTTTCTTTTCGGCTAAAAACGCCTTACTATACATGGTCGTTTTTTTCGGCTAAAAATGCCTTACTATACATGGTCGTTTTTCTTTTCGGCTAAAAACGCCTTACTATACATGGTCGTTTTTTTTCGGCGAAAAACGCCTTACTATACATGGTCGTTTTTTTTTCGGCTAAAAATGCCTTACTATACATGGTTCTTTTTTTTTCAGGTCAAAAACGCCTTACTATACATGGTCGTTAAATGACAACCCTCCAGACAGCATTTCGATGTTTTTTTTTAATAGTAAAAGAGTATTGCAAATTTTGTCATGACTGAAAATAAACAGCATAAGACTCATTGATATGGAATGTAAACGCTCAAGAAAAATCAAAATAAAATGCAGTTAAATAAGGTGCAACGAGTCGCTGCTTGAAATAATTTGTTTTATGGCTTCAGCAATGAAAGCTCTCTGAGCTTCTTTTTTTTTGGATTTTTGAACGAAGCAGACATGAAAAATGAATTCAAGTAACAGGACACGTTTGTGATCCAAGTTGAGCACTTGTGAAGCCAAAACGACGTCACCGCCCAATATGCTCGCTAACCCAACAAGCAATACCTCAGCACAATGGTTCCAAAAGACCCCCCACCAAATATAATCATGAAGCATTTACACTTCCATTAGCTTAGCAAGGACTTTCCAAAACTGAAACAAGCCAACATCGGGGGAGAAAAAAAAAAACAACAACCACGACATTTTTCAGTCTTTTTTTCCCCCGGTTGTATGTTTAAAGCAAGCTTCCACAAGGGCAGAGCGCGATTGTCTTTGTTTTTGACTTCCTAACCTAACAACCGAGTATTCAACGTCTATATTTGAGCCTAAAATATACAATGCAAACTAGCCTTACATGGCCATCAGCAGTTTTTTACAGCCTCCTCTACTTCCTTTTTATTTTTGACGACTTTTGAATGTCGACCCTGAAATGCGATTGAAGGACTTAAGAGGCGTCAACTGGATTGATAACGTCAGATAAAATAAAAAAATACATAGGTAACAGCCAACTTACGACCGAGTTCCGTTCCCACCAAATGATTGTAAGTCAAAACGGGCTTAAGTTGAAATGGTCGTAAGTCGAACTCCATTCAAAATGTTGAAAAGAGACTCAGAGGCTAAATGACTTGCAAACACCCTCCTCCCCCCGGTGCCATCACATGGTTGATTGAGATGGCCTGCTAGGTTGTAAGTCCAAACGGTCGTAAGGCGAACTCCATTCAAAATGTTGAAGAGACTCAGAGGCTGAATGACTTGCAAACACCCCCCTCCCCCCGGTGCCATCACATGGTCGATTGCTGTGGCCTGCTAGCTGCTAGGTCGTGGTCGTAAGTACGGGCGGTCGTAAGTTGAACGTTACCTGTCTAGCATCAGCGAGTGTCAAGTATTGATTCTTTTTTCACCAAACGATCATTGGGACTATTTTTCTTTTTCTTTGGTGGTGTGCCGTGAAATTCTCCAAATGTAAAATGAGCCACCAAGAAGAACAACCGTGAGCTAGTGTGATATGAGGAACTTCATTTCGGTCCTTCAGGCTCAGATGATGATGATGCAGGACCAATTATATCAGTCCAAATACCCAAAAATAACTGTCAAATATATGAATCTTCAATGAAAGATGATGCATAAAACTTATTAGAAACATTGTAATGCAGCGGAGCTTTAAATAATAATAATCATCATCATCATCCAATGAGAATGAGCCCATACTAGTTGTCAGTGGCTCGTTTTACATTGGTGAAAAAAACGTGAGAGAAATGAGCCAGCGGTACTTTAACCCTTAAAAAAAAAAAGTGAAAATAAAAATACAAGTGACCTTCGATGAAGCAAATTTGACCTTTTCAAAGTGTTCAGTGGGTGACGACCTTTGACACGACTCGCAAAAGTCGCAACAGGTCCCACGACACAAAATGTGCCTTGACTCAAACATCGTTTGGAAATATTATATTTTACTTACGACGCAGGCAAAAAAAGACAAGAAAATAGAATAAAAAAATACATGTAAAAAAATAATAATCAAACAAAATAAAACAAAAGAAATTAAACAATAAAATAAATAATGTAAAATAAATAAAATAAAAAACAAATTAAAAAAACAAGAAAATAAAACAAAATAAAATGAAGAAAACAATTTAAATAAAACAAGAGAAAAGGAAACTAAACAAAATAAAAAAAACTAAGAAACAAAAGAAAATAAAAAAAGACAATAAAACAAACAATAAAATTAAAATAAAAAAAAAAGAAATCCAAAGAAAATTGAATGACAAAAAACAAACAAAAGAAAAGAAAATTAAGAAAACAACTAAAATAAAATAAGAGAAAAGGAAACTAAACAAAAGAAAAAAAACAACAAAAGAAAATAAAAAAAATAAAACAAACAATAAAATAAGAAAAACAAAATCCAAAGAAAATTAAATGACAAAAAAAAGAAAAGAAAATTAAGAAAACAACTAAAATAAAACAAGAAAAAAGAAAACTAAAAACAAAAAAAAACAATAATAAACAAAATAAAATAAAAAATAAAATAAAACAAACAATAAAACAAAATAAAAAAAAACAGAAATCCAAAGAAAATTAAATTACCAAAAAAACAAAAATAAAATAAAACAAGGAAAAAAAGAAAACAAATTTTAAATAATGAAATAAAACAAGAACAAAATCAAATAAATTAACAAATAAAATAAAAAACAATATTAAAGGAAAACAAAAGAAAATTAAAAAGACAAATTAAATAAAACGAGAAAAAAGAAAACAAAACAATAGATGAAATAAAATAAAACAAACAAAAAAAAAACAGAAATCCAAAGAAAATTAAATTACAAAGAAAAAGAAAACAAATTTTAAATCATAAAATAAAACAAGAGAACAAAATAAAATACATCATTAAATAAACGAACAAATAGAATAAAAATATTAAAGAAAACACAACAAAAGAAAATGTAAAAAATAAAAATAAACAACAAAACAAATAAAAAAAAATCTAAACAAAAGACAATGAAAAAAATAACATTAAAAATAATCTACAATAAAAATAAACAAAATAAATAAAATAAATGCTGCGCCGTCTCCATGCTTTCTAAGTAAGCATTTGGAGCACTGCGGTTCAAAGTGATGCATGAGTAGCAAATGCCGACTTGTCTTCTGTTTGGTGTCTTTCCTCCCCCGTCGACATCCCAAAATGTTGCGTAGAAATAACAAAACGCTCCACGTGTGACTCCTGACTCACAATCAAAATGGCCGGCGCGCTTCTCCTGGGCGGAGTCGGCGTCTTGTCTTTGCGTCCGTTTTCGGCGACCTCACGACTTCCTGTGGCGGAGGACGTCGGAGCCGCCGTTGAGTTTGCTGCGGCCCCAAGGGGCGCCGTTGCCAAGGGGACGCTCGCCGCAGTCCTCCTGCTTACGCCGCCGCGTCTCCTTGTAGCGGAGTGTGATGTCACTGCGTGGAGGGAAAAAAAAAAAAACAACACAAAAATGCCAACTTTTTTTCATTTAATCATAATACATTTCATTTCTAAGCGCCTTTCAAAACTCTCAAGGTCACTTGACAGTCACAGGATAAGCTAATAGATAACTAACAGATAGCTAGCTAGGCCTTCACTCAACCCGGAAGTAACTGAGATAGATAGCTCGCTAGCTAATAGACAGCTAATAGATAGCTAAGTAACACAGGTAGAAAGCTAGCTAGCTAATAGATAGCTAACAGATAGCTAGCTGGGCCTCCACTCCACCCGGAATTACTCTAACAAATAAAAAGCTAGCTAGCTAATAGATAGCTAACAGATAGCTTGCTAGGCCTTCACTCAACCCGGAAGTAACTCAGATAGAAAGCTAGCTAGCTAAGAGAAAGCTAATAGATAGCTAAGTAACTTGGATAGAAAGCTAGCTAGCTAATAGATAGCTAGTTGGGCCTTCATTCAACCCGGTATAACTTAAATAAATAAAAACCTAGCTAGCTAATAGATAGCTAACAGATAGCTAGCTAGGCCTTCACTCAACCCGAAAGTAACTGAGATAGACAGCTCGCTAGCTAATAGACAGCTAATAGATAGCTAGCTAACTTGGATAGAAAGCTAGCTAGCTAGCTAATAGATAGCTAACAGATAGCTAGCTAGGCCTTCACTCAACCCGGAAGTAACTCAGATAGACAGCTAGCTAGCTAATAGACAGCTAATAGATAGCTAAGTAACTCGGATAGAAAGCTAGATAGCTAATAGTTGGCTAACAGATAGCTAGCTAGGCCTTCACACAATGTGGAAGATAGCTAGCTAGGCCTTCACTCAACCCAGAAGTAATTAAAAATAAATAAAAAGCTAGCTAGCTAGCTAATAGATAGATAACAGATAGCTAGCTAGGCCTTCACTCACCCCGGAAGTAACTCAAATAAATAAAAAGCTAGCTCGCTAATAGATAGCTATGATTGTTGACATGGACTTTTGTTTTTTCGAACAGGCTACTAATGTTGTAGTTGGAGGTACTTGCTACCTGGAGCCCACAGTCACTATCTTTGGCTCAACTAGCTAGCTAGCCAGCTAATGTCACTTGTTGAAATGGTGTGAGAGTTACCGAATGAAGAAGCGCCACAGCGTCCAGACGAGGATGACGAGGAGGCCGAGGATCCAACATTGCGTGATGAAGAAGGGGATGGGCAGCATGATGGTGTTGGGGTCGTACTTGAGCACGATCAGGAACTCCGTGACGGTGATGGCCGCCACGAGCCACGCCTGCTGGCCCAGCTTCTTGTGGAACTTCCTGACGGTGAGAAAGAAAAAAGGGGCGGGGGGATAGTCACCAAGGGGGCGGAGTCCAACGGCGGCGACGAGCGACGGCGACTCACGGGTGGTCCATGAAGTCGTAGATCTCCCTCATGGCCACGCCCCCGACGTTGACGAAAAACACCAATCGCAGCAGCACCAGGTAATGTTCCGGCGGCATCCACAGCACAAATTTCAAGTAGAAGGTGTTCAACTCGGCCAGCAGGAACTACAAAACACACCGCGGTGTCCATGTTAAGGCCCGGGGGCCAGATCTGGACCGCCACATCATTTAAAGGACAACCGACATCATTTTTTTGGGTTTCCTAACTGACGACAGAAAAACAATTTATAAAATCAGCCTGCTAGATTGGTTTTAAAATTAAAAATCGTCATTTTACAATTTTGTGGGGGGAAAATTGCCATTTTACATTTTTTTTAATATGAAAATCACCATTTTAGAAGATAATTTAGATAATTTATTTTGAGAATCACCATTTCAGATTTTTTTTATTGAAAATCGCCATTTTGGATTTTTTAAAACATTAAAAATCAGCATTTAAAGAACAATGAAAATCACCATTTTAGATTTTTTAATCTTAAAAAAAAAAATAAAAAAAAAAAAAAATTGCCATTTTAGATTTTTTAATCTGAAAAAAAATAATAATCGCCATTTTAGATTTTTTAATCTGAAAAAAAAAAAAAATAATCGCCATTTTAGATTTTTTTAATCTAAAAAAAAACAACAAAAAAAAACGACATTTTAGATTTTTTAATCTGAAAAAAAAATAAAATAAAATAAAAAATCCCCATTTTAGATTTTTTAATCTGAAAAAAAAACAAAAAACAAAAAAAACACATTTTAGATTTTTTAATCTGAAGAAAAATAAAAATAATCGCCATTTTAGATGTTTTAATCTGAAAAAAAAAAATAATAATAATAATCGCCATTTTAGATTTTTTAATCTAAAAAAAAAAAAAAAAAAAAAACAAAAAAAAAAAAAAACGACTTTTTAGATTTTTTAATCTGAAAAAAAAAATTGCCATTTTAGAAAAGAATTTATTTTGAAAATCAGCCTTTTAGATTTTATTTTTAAATTGAAAATCGCCATTTTAAGATTTTTTTTTAAATTGAAAATTCCCATTTTATATATATTTTTCATCGGGAATGGCAGCGAATGAGTTAAAAAGGCACTTCTTTTATCTAAAAATCGCCATTTTAGAAAATAATTTATTTTGAAAATCAGCCATTTAGATTTTGTTTTTAAATTGAAAATGGTCACTTTTTGAAAACATTTCAAATTTTGGGAATTCATTCTGGCAGTGAAGAGTTGACTCCAGCAACCTTATCCAATGACACGAAACATAAATGACAAAATGTCCAATTCTCGCTTGACGCGCCATTTTGTTCCTGTCCACTCAAAATGGCCGCTTACCATGAATATGATGCCCAACACGGCGAGCCAGCGGCGAAGGTTGGAAGCTGGCTTCCACTCGAATTTCACCCAACTGTACGGCGTGAACTGGAAGGCGATTCGCTTGATCTTGCCCCTGAAAAGCGCCCCCAAAAATAGTCTGGCTTCAAGGAAAAGAGCCCCGACCACCATCTTACTTGTAAGTGGGAATGTTCCACAGGCCCTGCCACTGATAGGGCTTCATGGACAACCAGGCCAGCGTCTTCATGCCGCAGTAGATGCCCAAACCGTTGCACAGCAACACGTCCATGATCCACTTGGGGGATAGAAAAATGGATCATATTTACATATTTAGCATTTGAATATGCCCCCCCCCCGCCAATGCACATACGTGATCCCACCAGCATTCGGAAAAGTTGGGCAGCTGGTGCTCCAGGCTGTACTCCAGGAACTCAAACATGACGCTGATGATCATGCACATCCACCAGTCGCGAATCATCAGCGTCTGAGGGGGGAGAGGGGGAGGGGTGGAAAAAGTAGTTGGCAGGATTCCACTCGTAGGGGGAGGGGTTAACAGTGCAATCTGGACTCGCTGAGGTTCAGGTTTACCTTGATATACCAGCCCAGGAAGTGAGCTGGGACAAAGCCGTCCATCTTGTCCTGTTGGGAGGAAAGGTAAAATGGGGAGGGGGCATAAATAATATCCAAAATGCATTACACTCTGTGTAATGAAGCTTAATGTAAAATAATACAATAATAAAATACTACAATCACAAAATCATAAAATAAAGTAATCAAGTAATACAATAATAAAATAAAATAATACAATCACATTCTTAAAGCAAACACTGCATCTGTCGTACTCTTTTTTTGGCATGAAGCCGTACTGCTGCTCACAAATGTTCACTTCTGATCATAAAATAAACTAATAATATAATCAATAATAATAATAAAAATAATAATAATTACAAATAATAACATTTTATTTCTGAGCGACTTTCAAAACGCCACTCTAAAACAATACTACAACAAAATAAAATAATAAAATACTACAATCACACAATCACAAATTAATAAAATAATAAAATCATATAATAATTCATAAAGTGATACAATAATACAATAATAAAATAAAATAATACAATCATAAAATCAAATAATATTAATAATATAATAAATATACTAATAATAAAACTAAAATAAATAAGAATAATAATTACAAATAAATAATAAAATAAAAAAAATCATATAATAAAGTAATACAATAAAGTACAGTAATAAAGTAATAATAAACATAATAATAATAATAAAAATACAATAAAATAAAATAAATAAGAATAATAATTACAAATAAATAATAATAATAATTTATTTTTAAGCGACTTTCAAAACTCTACTCTAAAACAATACTACAATAATGAAATAAAATAATACAATCATAGCATAATAATAATAATAATAATTTATTTCTAAGTGACTTTTAAAACTCTCAAGGACACTTTACAGTCACGGGATAAAACCATTCTAATAAAACTTTAATTAAATCGAGCTTTCATACACGCTGCAGCCGTTACAAGACAGAGCATTTAAAATACTACGCACAATAGGAGCCGCACCGTTGGCTTTTGAGAACATGGAATACCTTTAGGTGCAGTAAATAAATATATACGTTTGCCACGAGTAGAATAATGGAATATAACAACAATAGAAATGACGCAACCATTAAACAATAGAGTTTTATTACCCAGAGATTGTGCCAAGGGTCAGCGGTGTTGCCTGCATCGTAGATGAGGCAGTTTCCTCCATAGTCTCGCTCGGGAAGGGGCACGCCCAGTTTGGGGTCGATGTATTTCATGAACTGTCGCCCGTCATGCACCGTCTAGATAAAAACGACATTTTTGCATTGTTGGACATCAAATAATTTGAGCTGAAGAAAAAAACAAATGTAAGATTTTTATGGCCATTTTTTAAAACAAATCACAATGCATTCAACTGGTCGACAAGACTACGCAATAAAAGCTCTTTCCCGACTCTTCCATACATGTTATGTTTCAGAAATCAAAATTAGGAACATTTTCGTACTCGCAACTCTGTGGTGCTTGTTAAAATAATGTGAGCGTTACTAAAGTGGAAATTACAAGTAAATAAAACACAAACAAATGCTTTCATTGTTAATTTATACCTTCAATTAGTATCAATGTGTAGTTTTTTTTACATTTTATTTTATTTCACCTTACAAATGAACTGTCTGTATTGTGTCAATAGTTTGCTTGATAAAGTGAGTATTGTGGTCAAAATCGGGAGTCTTCCGACAAAATTGTGATTCTTAATTTATATGTAGGTACGCTACAGTGAGTGATATTCTCTGTTCTCGCAGTCGTATATCATTGCATTTTTGTGAAGTAGGGAATGGTTTTTGGTGGGATTACATGTTTCTCTCCAAAAAATGGATTGAAGTTTACGCTCTTTTTTGCTAACACTACAGTTTATAAAGGTGAGTAAGTTGTATTTCTCTCACTCATAGAGGTGGTAGAATATATATTTTTCTCCATAACGGCCAAGTTTCAAGCAAAAAGAAGCATTAGCATATATATTTCTCGAGCTCGCAATTTTCTTTCCTAGTACTATTCAGTGACAGCCATTTTTGAATTCTGACGAAAAGCTGCCTGAATTCGATCGTTGATATTTGCTAATCTGTCGCTTATATTTCGCTTTAGACATCAAATACTGAAGAATACAGATGATGTCGTATAAATTCAACTAAACGATCGCTAAATCATTCCAATTAATAACTTAAATAACTACAATAGTGACCATGTTCAGTCACAG
The DNA here is from genome assembly GCF_051943395.1 of Hippocampus bargibanti. Lineage (NCBI taxonomy): Eukaryota > Metazoa > Chordata > Actinopteri > Syngnathiformes > Syngnathidae > Hippocampus > Hippocampus bargibanti. The sequence goes on along the minus strand of NC_142738.1, from coordinate 1,426,212 downwards.
ATTTTCATTGTTTTAACTGTGTAATTACAGGCAGAAAACCCCCTCATATTTCGAACATTAAACATTTCATTATTTCCTTATTGTCATAGAACAAGAATCTATACATTATTTGAAAGCTATTTAAATGCAATTTAATATGGTATTAGAAAATGTGTGATGAATTATTATTGATTTTTTTTTGTCACATGCCTATTGTAAGGCATACAAGTTAAGACACTCATTCATTCAATGTGCAAATCTTTGCCAAATTAAAATAAAAATAGCATGAAGAACATACTAACAAATTCACCAAATCATCCGCCTTACGCCTCAATCATCGATTCGATTTAAAATAAATAATCCCCGGTGTCATTTTTTTAACATATTCGGGGGGAGAACACGCGACGATTCGTTTTCTATGGCGATTCTTCTTCTTCTTCTACGTCGTCGCCGTCATAGTTCGGCCAGTTACCGCGAAAGTGGAAGGTGTTTATACAGGCCAATAGCACCCTCTAGCGGTTTAATGTGAAAACATGTGAAATTGCATACACGGATGTGTTAATTTCCAAAAACTGCGATTAATTGTCTAAAAATTTGGTAAGCGTTTGGCGTACATAGACAAACGTTTTTTTTAAATCAGATCAAGAAAAATGGGAGCAAATGTGATGCATTTCTATTTATATCTCACTTGATTTTGTTTTGTTAGTTTTTTGTTGTTGTTTTGACTTCAAGATGGCGCCGCGATAATGGCTGCCTTTACAGCGGCTCTTGTATTCCATTTTTCTACTTCTTTCCTTTCATAACTTTACTACTGTGAAATGCAGATTTCTCCTCTGTGTTCTATGTTTTAATACCATGTTAAAGTGCATTTAAATAGCTTTCAAATGATGTATAGATTCTTGTTCTATGACAAATAATGAGTAAATAATGGAATTTTTCATTTTCGAAATACGAGGGGATTTTCTGCCTGTAATTACATAGTTAAAACAATCAAAATCTGTGATTGAGTTCTTTATTACAGTTTAAACTATAATAACTTTCTTAATCTTTGGCAGACCTTAACGAGTAAGGAAACATTCGAATGCTTTTGGAATTCTAAACAACCGACATCATCACATGGAGGGAAACGTGTAATACGTCATCATAAACTGCATAGCTTGGTAAATCCCACCAAAAACCATGACGTACTTCACGAAAAAATATACGACTGCGAGTACAGAGTGTGCTCGCTTCAGTAACAAAGTAACAATCGCGGTGGAATATTAGCGAACTGTAGTTTACCTACACACACAAACACACAAAAGAAGTGAGAGGGATGACTTGAAACCACTTCAGGCTCGACCCAAATATTTGTTTTTTTTTTCATGCTCACCTGAAAGAGGATGAAAATGAGGAAGAGCTCATAGACGACAGTCACACAGAGCCAGAAGCGCCAATAAGCTGTAGAGAGACACCCAAAAAATCAGCAGTTGGAACCGGCGATGAAGGAGATGTTAGGGGGGGGGGGCTAAAATATTTTAATAACCTTATTTATGAGCTGCAAACAAACATGGTGGAATAAAAAAAAGAACCAACGCTTTTTATCTTGTTTTTTTTTAAAAGACAACCGACACCTCCGGACAAGTTGCGTCCATAATTTGTCAAATCACTTCAAATGACTTCTACTGAGCGCATTTAGGGGCATTCCTTTAGTGACGTCACGTACGGACTCGTCACCAACACAAAAACAAGACTTCCGGAATATTCAGCGTGAGTCTTAAAAGGTAAAATATAGCTATATGCGGTGGAATCTTATTAAAATACGCTCAGTACAAGTCATTTGAAGCCATTTTACAAATTATGGACACAACTTGTCCGGAGACGTCGCTTGTCCTTGAAGTCATTTTTATTGGTGTTTTGCTTTTGACTTAAAAATATCAGTCTGTGGGCGTTTTGGGTATTTTAGATGCTATAAAACATATTTCCGATGCCGGTTAGAAAACAAAAAAAATGGTGTCGGTTGTCCTTTAACTGTTGACCCAGTTATTGTAGGCGTTTGGGGCAAATGCAAACAATTGTGTTCATCGCACTGATCCAACGGGAGATACAGGTTTGGTTCTCTTCAAAAAAAAAAAAAAAAAAAACATCTGGCTATTCTTTTTTCTTTATTTTCCTTGAAAAACAAACGAGGTTGACCCGTCTTTTTTTCATCCGTAGAAAAGAAGCAGGCGGGAAATGGAAAGCCAAGAAGATTAACCTTCCGTCTTTGGGCCCTGTGCGCCATCGCTACTTATCATCCTTCCTTCCTTCCTTCATTTCTCGCTGGAGCGGCAGGAGTTGTCGGCGATAAGAATGTCGGCGCTCGAAAAAAGGAAACGCGTTTGGCTACATTCAAGCGTCCTCGTACATGCCGATACACGTCGAAAAGCGGCACGCGTTGTGAAAGGCGTATTGAGAAATTCTGTCAGTGGCTTTGACAAAATAAAAAAAAAGGAATGAACAAGACCAGATGAGGACGGGAAAAGCGCACCCTGTGCGGCTGCCTCTATAGCAGCTCCTAACCGTTTTTAAATCCCTTTCCGTTCTACTACTTTATTTATTTTTGAAAATTTCCCCATTGTAATAATAATAATAATAATAATAATGCATTTCATTTATAAGCGCCTTTCAAAACTCTCAAGGTCAAGCTATTAGCTGTCTAGCTGGCTGGAAGATGGAAGCTGTTGGCTATCTGGCTATCGATTCGCTATTTATTTGCTATAAATTAGCTAGCTGTCTAGCTGACTGGCTGTAAACTGTCTAGATGGCTAGCTGTTAGCTCTCTGGCTATCTATTAACTATTTATTTGCTATCTATTAGCTAACTAGTTTGCTATGAGTTGTCTAGCTGACTGGCTGTAAACTGGCTAGCTGTTGGCTATCTGGTTAGCTATTTACTATTTATTTGCTATCCATTAGCTAGCTAGCTTTCTATCCATTTGACTTACTTTTGGGGTTGAGTGAACGCTGAGAGTTTTGAAAGGCGCTTAGAAATCAAATGTGTAAAGATATTAGCAAACATCAGAAATGGGATATTTTAGCCTCAAACTATTATTATTTTTTTGTCAGGTCCGAACAATACGAGCAGCGCTTTGTCCTTACCTGGATGGGGTCGAGTGAAGGGTCCGTCTTTTGCTTGTGTGACCCCAAAACAAAGGAAAACCAGGATGCTGGCCACAATCCCCCTGGAGACAAATATAATAAAATGAGAAAATGACGTTTGAACTAAGAGGCAAATTAATAATCGATTGACAGACGCCTTTTTAACTCATTTGCTACCATTCCCGAATGTATTCAGGAATTGAAAAGTGTGTCGTGGAGCGCCATTCTCGAATTTTTAAATATTTTCTAAAATAGCGATTTCAATAAATAAATAAAAAAACTAAATTGGCAGTTAAAAAAAAATCTAAAACACTGATTTTTTATTTTTTTAATGGCGATTTTAATTTTTATTTTTTAATTCTAAAATGGCAATTTTCAAAAGAAAAATATTCTAAAACGGCAATTGAAAGGACAACCGACACCAATTGTTTGTTTCAATGAAATCAGAAAAACGTTTTATAGCATCTAAAATAGCCAAAACATGCAGGCTGATATTTTTAGTCAAATGCAAAACACCAAGAAAAATGAGTTAAAATGTCCCAAAACTGCCACAAAATGAGCTCGGAATTGGGTAGATTCGCCAGGATACTCCTTCACAAACTGCCCTGCTCCAGAATCAAAACAATGGCTTAAGAGATTCGGAGAAGATGCTTTCTTGTTACTCATCCAGTTATGAATACGATTCAAATAGTTCTGAAGAGGAAAGCATACATGTTTGCAATCGATTCAAGAATTTATTCCATGTCATTTTGAGGCATCAGGGGTGGGAAATGTCACACACAAAAAAAGGCAGAAAATGGCAACAAAGCCGTGTATGGAATTAATCATCTGATTAATTCCTTACATGGAGCTTTGTCGCCCTATTCTGCCTATTTTTGGTGCAAAACAAAGTTTTCAGACCAAACAAGTACCACAAAATACATTGACGTGATGGAAGGACTGCTACAATGTGTCCTTTTTTCGGTCAGGTGTGTTCCTTCAGTGACGTAGGGTGAGGACTCGTCACCAACTCAAAAACAAGACTTCCGGAATATTCTGCACGAGTCTTAAAAGGTAAAATATAGCTATATGCGGTGGAATCTTTGTCAGTAAAAGTCATTTGAAGACGTTTTACAAATTATGGACACAACTTGTCCGGAGGTGTCGGTTGTGCTTGGACATCGTGTGTGAGATTAGCAGCCACTGGTTAAAGCATGCCGTGACGGGATAGGAATCCACAGGCTGCGTAGGTTCACCGGGAACGGGATTACGTATCAAAGTTTAGTAACGCTAAGGCTCTGCGGGCGCTTGTTTACGTCCACTTCCAGGAAGAAGAAACGTCTTTATCTGGCCAGCCAGTCGTCATCGACACGGGGGGAAAATAAAATCTTGCAAAGAACGGTCGCCATTCGTCCCCGAGAGTGAATCAAAAGCTACGTTTCCGCTCGGATAAGAGGAGAAGTACCCACTAACCTCTTGGTATTGAAGGCCGTGTCTTGCGGCGTCTCCTCGAGGAGCGTGACGTACACCAGGGCGCACGTCAGGATGAACAGAACCGTGACGGTGTGGGCCCGCCTGTCAAAAGTCAAAGCGGGGAGTGTTACGGTAGAAAGACGGGCCGTGTGTGTGTGTGTGTGTGTGTGTGTGTGTGTGTGTGTGGGGTGTTAAAATAACTTGCAAGGAAGTGAACACGTTGATTCATGACATTGGTGACAGGCGCTTCTGCTTAACAAACTCTGACTGGAGTAGGAATAATAATAATAATACAGTGATACCTTGGCTTACGAACTTCATTGCTTCCCAGAAAGAGTGTGTAAGGCGAAAAGTGTATATCCCAAAAAAGAATTTCTCATAAGAAACCATTAAAATGAGAATAATCCGTTCCCAGGTCCCCATAAAATGTAATTTTCTACGTTCTAATTTTCTAAGCCTTCAAACTACTTTCGGCAGCATGAATATGCCAGTACTGTTTTTGAATGGGAGGAATGTCGGAGCCATTCGACTGCCATCGCTGGACACCAAAGGGGCCATTGTGCTTTTTTTGCGCCTGTAATGGGCAGCATCTTCACAGCCCCGCTTTGTTTAGCGGAAAGGTCGGTGCTGTTGGACAGTCTGCGGCTGGGTGGATGCATGACTTGAGGAACCCGCGATAAGAAGAAAGGAGCGCCGATGCGTATGTGGAACTGTCGCGGCTTGGAATTGAAGCAGATTTTATGTGAGAGAGAGATGTGAGACAATCTCTTTTTGTCAATGGATGCTACAGCATGCGTGTTTGCTTTCAACATTTAGCTTGTAGCGACGTGCACATTCCACCATGATGTCCCTGATCCATTGCTGAAAAGGATGCTTTGACCCTCTCCTCTTTCATCTAGAACTGCTTCATATCATCACAAAGAGGGTACAGCAAGTACTGAAGAATGAATGTCTCTCTGTGTCTTTGTTTTGTCATATTGTCTCTATGTTATTTGTTATTTAGTTTTTTTTTGTTATTTTAACTTCAAGACGGCGCCGCGAGAGTGGCTGCCTTTCCAGCAGCTCATGTATTTTGTTTTTCTACTTTCATTCCTTTCATCACTTTGCTGCTGTGAAATGTAAATTTCTCCACTGCGAGACTAATAAAGGCAAATCCAATCCAATCCAATCACTCATTGTGGCAGCTCCGTGTGTATCCCAAAAAATAGTTTGTATGCCAAGGTAAAATTTTCATAAATTTAATATTTGTATACCGAAAAGTTCGTAAACCGAGGTATCAATGTACGTTATTCGAGATTATGCTTATTTCGATGTGAATGAGGTCTTTTGTTTGGTGAATTTGATAAAAAATAAGCCATCAAAGTGTCGTTCTGTCAACAATTAATTTGCTGCAAACACTCACCAGAAAAAGGTATTGGTTCCGTCGTCGTACACTTCGCACTCTGTGTTTTTGCGCTGCAGGCTCTCCCTGGAACTCTGCTTGGTGACTTTGGCTTTAAGCGCCGAAGTCGGATCGGGGCAGGCGGGCTCGCCCGCGCCGTTGTTGGCCGGCTCCGTGGCGTACCTCCTCGCCTCGAACTTCATGGCTTCGCCGTTGCCTCTCAAAAAGGATCCACTCGGGCGGGTCGGACTGCTTTTAAATACGCCGGTTAGCCGCACCCTAGCGACTGTGATGCACCCTGAAGGGAAAATATTTTTCAATGAATGTCGAGACACCACGAGGACAGCGTGTTCGTTCGTTGTGGTAAGGCGCACATACAATAAATGAAAAAAAGCTTTCTAAATAAAATGATAAATATCTAAAAGCGAGCTAGTTTTCTATCCGAGTTACATAGCTATCCATTAGCTGTGTATTAGCTAGCTAGTTTTCTATCTGAGTTACTTCGGGTTGAGTGAAGGCATAGTTAGCTAGCTGTTAGCTATCTATTAGCTAGCTTTCTATCCGAGTTACTTCCAGGTTGAGTGAACGCTGGCGCATGTGGCTGTCGCTGCTCACCCACAGAAAAACTTATCCTGTGATTGTAAAGTGACCATGAGAGTTTTAAAAGGCGCTTAGAAATGAAATGTATTATTATAATTATTATTATGTCTATATCAATTGAGACACTGCAAAGACACATCGGGATTCAGGAAATTCCACATAATAATAATAATAATAATAATAATAATATGTTTCATTTCTAAGCGCCTTTCAAAACTCTCAAGGTCACTTTACAGTCACAGGATTAAGTTTTTCTGTGGGTGAGCAGCAGCAGCCATACGCGTCACCCGGAAGTAACTCAAATAGATAGAAATCTAGCTAGCTAATAGATAGCGAATAGCTAGCTAGCTAATAGATAGTTAAGATTGTTGACTAACATTTGTGACTTTTTTTTAGAACAGGCTACTAATGTTGTAGATGGAGGTGCTTGCTACCTGGTGCCCACAGTCACTATCTTTGGCTCAACTAGCTAGCCAGTTAATAGATAGCCAAAAGAGAGCAAATGGATAGCCAAAAGATAGCAAATAGATAGCAAACAGATAGCAAATAGATAGCTAGCGAGAGAGCAAATTGATAGCTAGCGAGTTAGCAAATAGATAGCTCGCGAGCTCGGTAGCCAGCTGGGTAACTAGGTAGCCAGCTAGGAAGCCAGCTAGGTAGCAGGCTAAGTAGCCAGCTAGGTAGGTAGGCAGGTAGGTAGATAGGTAGATTTTGTAATGTATTTTTTAATTTGATGTATTTTTTATGATTGTTTTTATTTTTAATATCTTTTTAATTTTGTTAAATTTAATTGTATTTAATTAAATGTTTAAATGTATTTTTAAATTAATTTAATTTATTTTATTCATTTATTATTATTTATGATTTTTATTTATTAATCTATGTATTTTTACTCTCATTTAAATGTATTTAATGTATTTAAATTTAATTTAAACTTTAAAATTTTAATTTAATTGCTCGACACATCTGTGTGGTCAATAATCCAGTTCAGTGATACTTCGGTTTACGAACGCTTTAGCTAACAAACCTTTCGCCGTACGAACGTTAAATTCGCGAGAATATAATCTCGGCATACGAACTATTCTTCGGGAAACACACGGAGCGCCACAATGAGTGAAGTGTCGTTCGCGAGACTTATTTTTCCGCTATTCCCCGCCCCCAGTCTTTGGTTAAAGCCGCACGTGATTGGTCAAGATCGGTGGTAGAGGAGGGAGGGGACACACGCGGCAGGGGAGGAGTTAGAGACACAGGAAAGGCAGACGACACAGCTTGAAACAAAAAATAAATAAAAGTGAAAAAAATCAAAAGTGAAAGCTGAGAAAATGGATAGAAAACGCAGTGAAATTTTGAGTCGTTTCAACTTTATTGATAGTTCAAACGTAGAGTGTAGACTGCAATATCACAACTTCCGAGATGTACAACCCAGAGCTCCTTGACACACTTTATGCAAAAAGCTATCCAGTCCATCAAGCAACCATCACAAAGGTAAATAAAACAACTTTATTCTACAGTACAGTTTATTTCTTTAATTACAATACAATAGAGCATTTATTATACAAAAATAAGGTACATTTTGTGTAGTTTTAAGGCTTTTTTTTGTTGAAAATTATGTTTTATGGGTACCTGGGTACGGATTATTCTCGTTTAAATGATTTCCTATGGGAAATGAATGTTTGGAATACACACCTTTCACCTTACATACACTTTCTGCGAACTAATTAAGTGCATTAGCCAAGGTATCACTGTAATTATCTCATAGCAGTTTTGACTTTTCACATCGAACCAAAACATTTAATGCAATTATGTGCGTTTAGTGTTAAACTTCCTAAAAAGACACTTGATGTTGGACTTCCATCGACGTGGTTTTATCGTTCCTTCGTCGCCGTTGGGGAAACGCTTAAAGGACAACCGACATCACTTTTTTGTTTCCTAACTGACATCAGAAAAACGTTTTATAGCATCTCAAATACCCAAAACAGGCAGGCTGACATTTTTAGTCAAATACAAAACACCAATAAAAATGACTTAAAGTGTCCAAAATCTGCAAACTTAAACTTAAAGTGTCTAAAATGCAAAAAAAAACAGGTTTTACACTCTTTTTTTACAGCTTATAAAGGTGAGTAAGTTGTATTTTTATAACTCATAGAAGTGGTAGAATATATATTTCTCTCCATAACTGCCAGGTTTCAATAAAAAAGATGCTTTAGCATATACATTTCTAGAGCTCGCAATTTTCTTTCCTAGTATTCAGTGACAGCCATTTTTCATTTCTGACGAAAATCTGCCTGCATTCGATCGTGATATTTGCTCATTTATATTTTTAATATTTTCTAGTGTTTTCTGTTCATGTTTAGAATTTCAAAAGCTTTCAAATGCTACCTTACTCGTTAAGATCTGACAAAAAAAATTAAGAAAGTTATGATAGTTTAAACTGTAATAAAGAACTCGGTCACAGATTTTCCTTTAACTGTGTAATTACAGGCAGAAAACCCCCTCATATTTCGAACATTAAAAATTCCATTATTTCCTTATTATTTGTCATAGAACAATAATCTAGCAGTCATTAGAAAGCTATTTAAATGCACTTTAATATGGTATTAGAACATGTGGGATGAATTATTATAGACTGTTTGTCACTTCACTACATTTATTACGTGAAACGTCTCACACGAATTGGAAAAGGGAAAAGACGACTTTTGCCGATCGTGTTGATTTTCTTCTCGAGTTGAAATAAATCACAGCGACATTGTTTTTTTTTTTTTTTTTTTTTAAGAACTGTGAATCGTCGTCTCGTGTCTTTGGTTAGCCTCGTTGGCTAATGGTAGCAAGCTGTGTTTGACCTTGTCTGCTAAGGATTTTAACTTCTCAGTGACCTGGAATGCCCACTAAATATTTGTTAAGGCCAGGTTGGAGTTGCTTCCCACACGACAGCATTCACGTTATATTCGTCATGTAACCGGAATATTATGTGGAGAGAAAAAAGAAGTAACTTACCGACTAAATGTAGAGTGTCAGTGGTACCGGGCGGTTAGTGCGCCACTCGGACTCCATTGATATAAGAGTTTCGATTGCAAAAGCCATAAATTAGCAAAGTTTTGTTTTTGCAAGAAAGGGCGAAGAATGCGTTACGATGAACAAATCCACTTTCAATAAGCTGAGTCCGGAAAACGTCACACGGGGCGGGGAGTCTTTCATATTGATTCACAAAAAAGGAAACCGCCCTGATTCTTTATTTCAAAGTAAACGCTAATGAAACCTTAAGTCGTCGTCTAAGACTTTATTTTGAAGTCTACATCAACAAACACCAAAGTACAATACTGCGAACTTCACCAATTTCGAGCATTTCCGGCAACGGAGCACCTTTTTTTTTATTTGCTAGATTTAGCAACTTTATTGACAACTATTTCCCCTAAACAGCAACGAGAAACATTTTTTTTTGTTCATCGGAATATTTAAAAAAGGAACTGAAAGCTAAATGCTGAGACCCCTCAGATTGTTTTTTTATATTGTTGTGGATTTAATTTCATGAAATGAAAAGCTACTAATATATGATGTCAGTCACACTTTTATCCCAAATTGATTTTTTTTACTGAATGGCTAATTATTCAGAAATAAATCACATTTTTATAATGTTATGATATTGATGAAAAAGTTTCTTCGGCCGTCATCTGTACTTATTTGAAGGTGCCGGACGTTTCGCTTCTTATCCAAGAAACTTCGTCAGCAAAATAAAGTCTTACTGGTAGTTTAGGCCCTATATATATATATATATATATCCCTACTGTCCAGACATGGCGGTGCCGGATTCTGCTATGATAGGTCCCTTCTCTCAGGTTGGGGGGAGCAGAGGACTACTCCCTGCAGCTGCTCCACTGATTGGTAACATGGATTCTGTTCCCGCCTTCAAATCCCATCTGAAAAGCCACCTATTTAAAATGGCATTTACTGTGTATCTCTTTCTCGTTTTTTTTTATAATTGTATTTTATTTATTGTATTCTATTTTGTGATTGTATTTGATTTATTATAGTACCTATGATTCTGTGACTGTAAAGTGTCTTTGAGAGCTTTGAAAGGCACGTAAAATGTAATGTATTATTATTATCATCTATAAATGACCCTGATCAAAAACAAACAACAAAAACAACATCTCTTTAGCAGATAAAACCAAAACATATAACCTGAGAGGAATCAAATATCTTATTTAATTCCAAAAATGTCAACAGTGTGTGCTCATGTATTGCTTATACACAATGGCGATTTAGCAGCGACGGCTACCAAATTGCTTCCAGTTTGGGGTGTTGCACACATTTATTGACAGGATTTACAAAATATCTCTATTTACACCATGATTTAAAAATACAGGATATGTACATCAAATAATATAAGCACAAATATACAAAGGACAAAACATGTAAGTGGTAAATGGCAAAATAAATGCAGCAACATGAGAGTAAATCAACAATCCCCTTGTTCCCTAAAAAAATAAATGATGACACTAAAACCAAGACAAACATCTCCCCTTATGATGGCACATATCAAATAATTAATGATACATACATCAAATAAAAAAAACAGCAATAACAGATAAAAAAAATCCCAAAACAGGATTATATATAAAAAAATCTCGACTGTACGTTGCTTATAAAAAATATCACTTTACAAAACAAGATACAGTATGCGGTAGACGCACCAATTAGCCACTTTAGTTACATTTGCAATCTGACCAGATTACAAAGGTTGAGTTTTAATTAGGTGGACGTCGCAGAGTGAGGTCATTAAAAAAAAAAAAAAAAAGTGCGAATTATGATTGTGCTTGGCGGCGTCACTTGATCGCGTGTCATTTCAATTAGTTTTTGTTTGCAACGGTTCAAGTAGCGTATCGCAATCAAAGGGTTAAGTGGCTAATGTTGCGAGTGCTTAAGTGCAATGTGCATTATGTGCGTACTTTTTTTTCTCCGTGAAAGGGGAAATAGTAATCTTGGTGGAAACATGACAGATGAGGTCGGTGCTGTCCGTCTTTTGTAATCGTAGCACCAAAATCATAAGAGCCATATTGGGCTAAAAAAGGCCATGCTCCCTTGTTTGCATTTATTCATGCAAAAAAAAAAAAAAAAAAAAAGCAACGGCTAAGCTAGCACTCACTATCAGTTCAAGTGCAGCTTTCTCAGTCTGATGCTTCGGACGTTGTCCATCACGTCTTTTCTCGGGGACATTCCTGGCGTTGTTCTTCTTCTTCTTCTTCTTCAGGACCGACCGGTGAAGCACTGCTGGTCGGTTCTGGTAACAGGGTCCGGGGCTCCATCCTGGTGGGCATGCGGGCCATGTGCACATCAAGAATCGCTTATGCTGCTTTGGGAAAGGCAGGGGGGAAGGTCAGTCGCATGACACAAATGCTTTAAAGGACAACAACGTTACGTTTTTTAACTGACATCAGAAAAACGTTTTATAGCATCCAAAATACCCAAAACACGCAGTATGATATTTTTCGTCAAATGTAAAACACCAATAAAAATGACGTAAAGTGTCCAAAATCTGCAAAAAAAATTGAGCTGCGAATTGGACATTTTCAGTAAGTCCCGCCCCCAGTTCGTGACGTCACGCCAAGACGTCTTGCATTGCTGGAGAATCAAAACAATGGCGTCAGATTCGGATAAGATGCTTTCTTGTTACACATCCAGTTATGAATATGATTCAAATAGTTCTGAAGAAGAAAGCATACATGTTTGCAATCGATTAAAGAATTTATTCCTTGCCATTTTGAGGCAACATTGGGGGGAAATGTATCACCCAAAAAGAGGCAGAAAATGGCGTCCAACCTCCTGTCAGGGATTAATCAGCACGTTTCCACAGGCTGATAAATTCCTTATATGGAGCTTGGATGCCCTCTTCTGGCGGATTTTTGGTGCAACACACGGTTTTCAGAACAAACAAGTACAGCAAAATACATTGATGTGATGGAAGGACTGCTACAATGTCTTTTTTCGGTCAGGGGCGTTCTTTCAGTGACGTCACGTACAGACTCGTCACCAATTCAAAAACAAGACTTCCGGAATAATCAGCGCAAGTCTTAAAAGGTAAAATATAGCTATCTGCGGTGGAATCTTTGTAAAATACGCTCAGTAGAAGTCATTTGAAGCCATTTTACAAATGATGGACACAACTTGTCGGGGGACGTCGGTTGTCCTTTAAAGGACAACCGACACCTCTGGACAAGGTGCGGTACCGGTCCGCGGGTCATTTGGTGCCGCGCACAAAAATAAATAATTTACATAAAATGAAAAATAACCAGATAACATCCGTCTATGACTTACTGTTGACGCATGTCACGTGATACATCCCGCTAAAATTAGCCCACTGTAAGCTAGCAAAATGAGTAAAAAACAAACATCTTATTTTGTTGTATTTATCCGCCGGTTCGTGAAAATATTGTCTGACATTAAAACCGGTCCGTGGTGCAAAAACGGTTGGGGACCACTGCCCTAAGTGATGTCACGGAGGGAACGCCCGTGACCGACAAAGTGACACACAATGCATTTTGGGTACTTTTTTTTTGTCTGAAAACACTGTTGATGGCGAAATTAGAAGGAAAAACTACATGAATAACGCAATGGTGAATCGTTGTGTGTCACAGCCAATTGCGGTCACACGCATTAAGAAGGTGTAAGTGTACACAAATTCCCAGCGGACAAATCAGCCCATTTCCAACGGAGCTTGTGCGCCATCTTGTGCATTTTATGGGCGCTACATTGGAGTCCAGAAGGACTTCTTGAATGGATTGCAAACATTTATGAATTCCTCTTCAGAACTATTTGAATCATATTCATAACTGGATGAGTAACAAGAAAGCATCTTCTCCGAATCTGAACTCTCTGAAGCCATTGTTTTGATTCTGGAGCAAGGCAGTGTGTGACCAATAGTGACATCACAAACAAGGGGGCGGGACCTCTTGAAACTCACCATTTCACCGTCATTTTGAAGTCACTTTAGGACACTTTAACTCATTTTTATTGACTAAAAATATCAGCCTGCGTGTTTTGGCTATTTTAGGTGCTATAAAACGTTTTTGTGATCTGAGTTAGGAAACAAACAAATGGTGTCGGTTGTCCTTTAAAGTGCAGGGGAAAACAATGGCGGGGGCGCGTCCTCACCTTGACTCAGAATCATCGATTTCCTTCAGCCTGCTGCTTACGATCTCGGTGCTCAGCGCTGAAAGGGGAGAAGAAAAACAAATCAAATCAAACAATCAAGTCCATTTCCTAATGGGTTTCCGCGTGATATTCTGTCAGTGAAATGGAAGCTAAGGTACATACAGGGAATCGAAGTGAAGGGCACTGGGGGGTTTACTCTGCTTTGATTTCTTAAATAACATACAAAAAAAAAAACAACAGAGACAAAATCATTTGTTGTTCACCAGAAAACTTCATTCTGAAAAGAAATGTGTTTTGTCGTTGTGTTTGATCATTGAAAAAGTGATTGACTGAGTCGTTTCTAAATTGTATTTTATTTTGAAATGCCTCTCTTTAATATCGCACTTTGTATTAATATGCAGTTAAAAACAATTACGTGGAATTTATTTTGTGCATCATCATTCAATGTGAGCGGGCTACTCCTCCTGATGTACCTTTGCCTGCCACACGGGGGCAGTATAACAGAGATACAGCAAACATCTGTCAAAATTAAGCTTAAAATCTGCTGTTAAGAGCAGTTTTGATGTGTTTTTTGATTTGTTCGATAACACATTTTAAGGTAAAATAATATTTTTAAGACAAAACTATGTGGTCGTTTAAAATACACGACAGTGGTCTGTTTTTAGTTTGACAATAAACTATTACGGTGAGCAGAAGGAGCCTTGTTTAAATAATAATAATTGTATATTTCTTCACTGCAAGACTAATAAAGGCGAATCCAATAATAATAATAATAATAATAATAATAATAATAATAATAATAAAAATAATAATAATAATTTAGTTTGACAATAAACTATTACGGTGAGCAGAAGGAGCCTTGTTTCAATAATAATTGTATATTTCTCCACTGTGAGACTAATAAAGGCAAATCCAATCCAATCCAATCCAATAAAAATAATAATAATAATAATAATAATAATTTAGTTTGACAATAAACTATTACTGTGAGCAGAAGGAGCCTTGTTTCAATAATAATAATTGTATATTTCTTCACTGCAAGACTAATAAAGGCGAATCCAAGTTTGACAATAAACTATTACTGTGAGCAGAAGGAGCCTTGTTTCAATAATAATTGTATATTTCTCCACTGCAAGACTAATAAAGACTAATCCAATAATAATAATAATAATAATAATAATAATAATAATAATAATAATAATAATAATAATAATTTAGTTTGACAATAAACTATTACTGTGAGCAGAAGGAGCCTTGTTTCAATAATTGTATATTTCTCCACTGCAAGACTAATAAAGGCGAATCAAATAATAATAATAATAATAATAATAATAATAATAATAATAATAATAATAAAAATTACAGTGTTTTCTGCACTTTAAGGCGGGCCTAAAATAATGTATCTTATGTAGGAACAATGTTTTTAAATATGTCATTGATTGATTATATTCCAAAAAATACGGTCATTTTAAAAAGGCATCTTAAAATTTTCAATGGAGCGATTTCAACACGTTGCTCTAAAACGCATGCTAATTCTTTGTCATTGGCATTATTTTGACAGACGGCTGTCGGACACTTGATGTGTTTGCGTAAATTGTGTGGAAAAAAATATATGAATGTGTCTCCATATTAAAAAAAAATGTGGACAAAAGGCCAATAAGACCAATTAATGTCTGTGTTGGTGTAATAGGCAGAACAGGAAGAATACATACACATGTGAAGAAGACTTAACCTTTTCCAAAACTTGGCACAGCTGATAGTTTCAAAAGAAACACCATGCATGAGTCATTAAATAACAGTATAAAGAAAAGTACAGTGACACCTCGATTTACGAACCCATTGGCTTATGAATTTTTCGGTTTATAAAATTTTTACCTTGGCATACAAACTATTTTTCGGGATACACACGGAGCTGCCATAATGAGCGATGTGTCGTTCGCGAACGAGCCCGTTCTCCTAACAGGAAAATGGCAGCCGACTTGTATTTGGTCCTCTATTGCCCGCCCCCAGTCTTCGGTTAAAGCCACGTCATTGGTCAAAAACGCAGCAGTGAGGGGGCGGGGTTACAGACAGAAAGAGAGTGAAGCCATTCTCCCAAAAAGAAAATGGCTGCTGACATTTTTTTGGCCTCTATTCCCCGCCCCCAGTCTTCGGTTATAGCTACGTGATTGGTCAAGAACGAGCAGTGAGGGGAGGTGGTTTAAACATTAAAGAGACAGGCAGACGACAGAGAGAGAGTGAGAAAATGGATACAAAACAGTGACATTTGGACTCGTTTCAACTTTGATAGTTCAAAGGCAGAGTGTAGACTGCAAGGTTAAAATTCCCATCAATCAAGCTCCACAAATAACCCGCACTAGCCATCAATTCAATTTGAAATGAAAAGACAAGCCGGCTATTAATGATGTTTCTAGTGTGTCTGCTTGCATCTGTTGCCGTTGCAATATCACAACTTCCAAGATGTATAACCCAGAGCTCCTTGAAACACTTAATACCAAAAGCTATCCATTCCATCAAGCCATCAACGACCATCACAAAGGTAAATAAAACGACTTTATTATATAGTACAGTTTATTTATTTAATTATAATACCCTAGCACATTTATTATTCCAAAAATAAGGTATATTTGGTGTAGTTTTAAGGCTTAGAAAGTAGAAAATGATGTTTTATGGGGACTTGGGAATGGATTATTCTCATTTTGATGGTTTCCTATGGGAAATTAATTTTTACGATACACACTTTGAACCAATTAAGTACGTAAGCCAAGGTATCACTGTAATACAAAATAATAATAAAAAAAACATGGGAAAAAAATGGCGATGAGCATCTTTACGAACCTTGGAGAGGTAATCCTCCACATTGCCGCTGGTTCCTTCTGCCACGGGGCTGAGGATTCTGGAGTTGCGCATCCTATACGGTGCCGCCATCGTGCCGGAGGTCGAAGCCACGGCAGGGGCGACGCCCGCCGGGACTGATGAAGACACCAGTGATTTGCAGCGCTCGCTCAGCAATTTGGAATTGGCTTCTGTCAGCCGACTGTTACTCCTGCAAAACACCCAAAAAAAAAAAAAAACATTTGACTCCACTTAACATCGCGGCAGCCATCTTTGGGCAGTAGGCGAGGAGGGCACCCTGAACCGGTTGCCAGTCAATCGCAGGGCCACACAGAGACAAACAACCATCCTAGTGACAATTTGGAATGTTCAATTAGCTTGCCGCGGATGTTTTTGGGACTGTGGGAGGACATTGGAGTACCCGCGGAAAACCCACGCGGCACCAGGGGAGAACATGCAAACGCCACACAGGGAGGCCGGAGCGGGATTTGAACTTGCAACCTCTGCTATAAAGTGTGTGTGTGTGTGCGTATATATATATATATATATATATATATATATATATATATATATATATATATATATATATATAGAGAGAGAGAGAGAGAGAGAGAGAGAGAGAGAGAGAGAGAGAGAGAGAGAGAGAGAGTGAGAGATGGAGAGAGAGAGGAAACTGACAGTGAGAGAGAGAGACAGGGAAAGAAAGAGAAAGTGAGAGAGAGAGAGAGAGAGAGAGAAAATGAGAGATGGGCGACCCGAGAGAGAGAGGAAAAGCGAGAGGAGACTGAAAGAGAGAGAAAAAGAGAGAGAGGGGTTAGAGATGGCGGAAGAGAGAGAGAGAGAGAAAGAGAAAGAGAAATAGAGATGGACGACAGAGATAGAAAGAGAGAGAGGAACGACTGAAAGAGAAAGAAAGACAGAGAGAAAAAGAGAGAGAGAAAGAGAAGGGGTGAGAGAGAAAGAACAGAGAGAAAGTGAGAGAAAAAGAGAGAAAGAAATTGAGAGAGAGAGAAAGAGAGATGGGCGAGAGAAAGATGGAAAGAGAGTGAGAGAGAGAGGAGAGAAGAGAAAGAAAGAGACAGGGAGAGGGGTTAGAGAAAGAGAGAGCGAGAGAGAAAGAGAGAATGGGGAAGAGAAAGATGGAGAGAGAAAGAAAGAGGGAGGAGATAGAGAGAAGAGAGAGATACTGACACTGAGAGAGAGAGGAGGAGCGAGCAAAAAAGAGAGAGCAATGTTTTGTGAGCCTGCCGCTAAAGGAGCGCGGGTGTTTTTCCTGCAACGGAATGGGGCGAGCGGGCGAGCGAGCGGGCGGGCGAGCGGGCGTGTAACCTTTTGAGGTCGTTGCTGAGGGACTTGCGCAGCCACTGCTCCTCTCGGTGCATCTGGCGGTAGCGCTTGAGTTCTTTGTGGAGGGCGTCCCGCTGGGCGATGGTGTCGTGCTGGATGTTTCGCGCTCGTTTCAGCTCGCCTTCCAGTTCTTGGATTTTGGAGCGCAGGCTGACTTCCGTGGTGGATTTGATCTGGTCTTGGGCCTCCTGCGTCGCCGCCTGCGACTGGGAAGGGAGAGCAAAAAGGGCAATCCATCAACATGACCATGCCGTGGCCTCCTTTTTGGCATCATTCGGCCATTTTTTGGTGTGTTTTTGAGTCACTTAGCTATCTATTAGCTAGCTAGCTTTCTATCTGAGTTACTTCCGGGGTGAGCGAAGGCCTAGTTAGCTATGTTAGCTATCGATTAGCTAACTAGCTTTCTATCCGAGTTACTTAGCTATCTATTAGCTAGCTAGCAGCTGTCTATCTGAGTTACTTCCGGAGTGAGTGAAGGCCTAGCTAGCTATCTGTTAGCTATGGATTAGCTAGCTGGCTTTCTATCGAGTTACTTAGCTATCTATTAGCTGTTCATTAGCTAGCAAGCTTTCTATCTGAGTTACTTCCGGGTTGAGTGAAGGCCTAGATAGCTATCTGTTAGCTATCCATTAGCTAGCTAGCTTTTTATTTATTTGAGTTATTCCGGGTTGAGTGAACGCTGGCTCGTGTGGCTGCCGCTGCTCACCCGCAGAGAAACTGATCCAGTGACTGTAAAGTGACCTTGAGTTTTGAAAGGCGCTTACAAATGAAATGTAATAATACTACTACTACTAATAATAATAATAATAATAATAATAAATTACTGTGTTTTCTGCACTTTAAGGCGGGCCTAAAAGAAAAGATCTTTTCAAAACCTGACCATGTGCCTCATATAATAATAATAATAATAATAATAATAATAATAATAATAATAATAATAATAATAATAATAATAATAATAATTACATTTCATTTATAAGCCGCTTTCAAAACAAGGACACTCATGGACACTTTACAGTCACAGGATATTTTTTTCTGCGGGTGAGCAGCGGCAGCCACACGCCCTAGCATTCCCTCAACCCAGAAGTAACATCAAGTAAAAAGATTGAACAAGTAGGATGTTTATTTTCCGGAGCACAGAGAGCAACCGCTCCTCTCAGCATCGTACAAGAACTATTTTTTTTATCGCTGTCAAAGGACCATGTGTAGCGTTGTGGCTGCGTTGCCATATGCGCTCAACATTCAGCAAGCCTCATTTAAAGTGTTTCTTCACCAACCTGCAAGAAGAGGTTGACCTCGTGGATTTTTTTCTGGATTTCCTGTCGGGCCTTCTCCTCGATTTCCCGCCGGTACTGTTCTACGTGACGGTGCTCCACCATATTGGTCTCCACTCGCCGTCTCAGGCTGTGCACTTCGTCCTCCAACTGCTTCTTGTTCTTCTCCAGAAGGTTGCGGAAGGAGATTTGCCTCCTCAGCTCGGCCTGCAGCTCGTTGGCCTGCTCGCAAAGGAAAATCGATGAGCCGCGGCTTTCGCCGATTGGCCGAACGGGAGACTAACCTTGTCTCGCTCGATTTCGCTTGTTTGGTGATCACGCAATTTCCTCTTGGCACCTTTCAGTAGCGCCCGTTGCCTTCACGGAGATAAACAAATAAAAACATGCTGGTGAGATGCAGTAGCTTATTTTTTTAAAGGCGCAACTAAAAGCCTGTTTTTTTTAAGATGACCCTGCACCCCAGATTTTTTTCTTCATTTTGCCAAAAATGGAATTTTTTATTTTTTTTTAGTTTTTGAATTTTGTGTATCAAAAAATATATTTTTTTTATTTCAGCCTTTTACTGAGCGAGTTGCTCGTTCTGTAGTCACAAAGGGACATACGTCTTCTTGTGCTGGTCCCAAGCCCGGATAAATACAGAGGGTTGCCAGGAAGGGCATCCAACGTAAAAGCTTGGCCAAAACAAACATGCGGATCAAACTTCTAAAGATGGAGGACACTGATTTGCTGTGGCAACCCCTTGAAGGGAAAAGCCGTAAAGAAAAGAAGAAGATACCGTGCCATTTGAGGTATCTGGGGTCGAGGAAATGTAGCAACAAAAAGAGGCAGAAGAGGGCGACAAAGCTCCGTGTAAGGAATTAATCAGCACGTTTCCACGGGCTGATTAATTCCTTACATGGAGCTTTGTCGCCCTCTTCTGCCTCTTTTTGGTGCAACACGAAGTTTTCAGACAAAACAAGTACAGCAAAATGCATTGACGTGATGGAAGGACTGCGACAATGTGTCCTTTTTTCGGTCAGGGCGTTCCTTCAGTGACGTAACATGAGGACTCATCACCAACTCAAAAACAAGACTTCCGGAATATTCATCGTGAGTCTTAAAAGGTAAAATATAGCTATATGCGGTGAAATCTTTGTAACATACGCTCAGTAGAAGTCATTTTACAAATTATGGACACAACTTGTCGGTTGTCCTTTAAATGTTTAGAATTTTCCAAAACATTGGCCGGGCGGTTCTCTATTTTTTAGAATGGAAACTGAATCGAAAGCTTTAAAATGTGTGTTTGGGGTGTATTTTGCTAGCAACTCGACAAACAAAAATGTTCAACTGCTTTCCAGTACCTGTGGACAACCTCCTCCAGCTGTTTGATGGAGATTTTGGCAGAGGAAAGATCAGACATGGCCTCCTTGTGTTTCTGAGCGGCAACGCTGAGTTGTTGCTCTCGTTCATCCAGACGACTCCGGAAACTGGACACTTGTTTCTCAGCGTGATTGTAGTGGGATTCCCTTTCTTCCAACTGCAAGACAGGTCAGAAAAATGTTTTTTTTTTTTTTTTTTTTAATGGGTGTACTTGTGTGGTGCCCGGGAAAAAAAAAAACAAAAACATGACAGGAGGAAAAAAATACACAAAAACATGATGGGGGGGAAAAAAACATGACGGGAGAAAAAGAAATACAAAAACATGTCAGGGAAAAAAAAGAAACACTATGAGGGAAAAAAATACAACAGTAAAACATGACACGAAAAAATACACAAACAAAAATAACGGGAAAAAAGAACAACACAGAAATGACGGGGTGGGGGAAATAGACAAACTAAAATGATGGAAAAAAAATACAAAAACATGAGGGGAAAAAAAAAAAAAAAAAACATGAGGAAAAAATAGCAAAATACGATGAGGGGAAAAAAAACACAAAAATATGATGGGGGGGAAAAATATAAAAACATGACGGGGGGAAACAAAAAAACATGACGAGGGAAAAAAAAACAACAAAAAAACATGACAAGGGAAGAAACAATACAAAAACATGACAGGGGAAAGAATACACAAACAAAAGTGACGGAAAAAAAAAATCCAAAAACATGACGGGAAAAAAAAAACAAAACAAAACATGAGTAAAAAAAATAACAAAAAAACACAACAAGAGGAAAAAAAAACAAGACAAAAACATGATGGGGGGAAGAAAATACGCAAACAAAAATGCTGGGAAAAAAATATACAAAAAATGACGATAAAAAAACAAAAAAATACAACGAGGAAAAGAATAACAAAAAACACAACGAGGAAAAAAAAATAACAAAAAAACACGACGAGGGAAAAAAATACAAACATGACGGGGGAAACAAAAAAAACATGACAAGGGAAAAAATGATAAAAAAATACGACGAGGGGGAAAAACACAACACAAAAACATGACGAGGGAAAAAATGATAAAAAAATACGACGAGGGAAAAAAAAAAACACAAAAACATGAGAGGAGTGTTAATTTTTGGTACCTTTCTTTTAACCCGTTCCACATCTTTGTGGAGTCGAGCTTTCTCGTCCTCTGATTCGATGTGATATCGCTCGTGGAGTTCGAGAGAGGCTTCGCACTTGGAGAGCTTCATCGATGATTCCGCTAAATCGGCTTGCAACTGCTTCAGGCTAGCCTGGATCGGCAAAATCAATCAATCAATCAATCAATCAATCAATCAATGGTGGCTAGCATTCGTGTTAGCTAGCTCACTCGACAGATGAGCATGCTTGATTTGCTTTCGCGGGCCGTCTAGAATGATGTGGCGGGCCGGATTTGGCCCCTGGGCCTTTGTTTTGACACGTGTGTATGTAAAGGGATTAGCCAGGTAGGCGAATGGAAAGAGAGATAGCTAGCTTTCTTGCTAGCTAGCTTGCTCAATAGATGATCCCGGTTGATTTGCTTTGGCGGGCTGAATAAATGATGTGGCGGGTCGGATTTGGACGCTGGGCCTTGGTTTTGACACTGTAAGGGATTAGCCAACTAGTTGAATAGAAAGAGCTAGCTAGCTAGCTCACTCGATAGATAAACATACTTGATTTGCTTTCGCAGGCCAAATAAGATGATGTGGCAGGCCAGATTTGGCCCCAGGGCCTTGGTTTTGACAAATGTGATGTCAGGGAATTGGCCAACTAGCTGAATAGAAAGAGGATTAGCTAGCTAGCTAGCTTGCTTGACTGATAGATGAGCACGGTTGATTTGCATTGGCGGGCCGAATAAAATGATGTGGCGGGCCAGATTTGGCCCCCGGGCCTCGACTCAGACACCATTGAGTTCAACAGCCATGGGCAAAAGTCTGAAATGATTTGAGCGTACGTACCTCTTTTTCATTTTTCTCCTCCTGCAAATGGTGGATATGTTCTCGAAGTTCGGCGGCCTTGGTGGAAAGATCCTGATTCCTATCCTGGACGAGTTGGACTCGATCTTCACAGTCCGAGCGAAGCTTGGTCAAAATTTCCGTGAAACACTTTTGGGCGTCTGACACGGCGATTTCTTTGGCCACGCACTGATTCTGGGACTCCTCCAGTTTTTGCAGAAGCATTTTGGTTTTACTTTGGGATTGGCTGAGGTGCTCCTGCGTATGTTCTTGTTGCGCCACGGTCCAGTTGACGAGTTCCTTCTCTTTCTGCAGAAGCGATTCCAGTTCTTTGACGTGACCGTTGATCTGGTCGATTTCTCGTTGCAGGCTGGCGATCTGGGCGTTTTTCTCCGTCAGGAGAATACCCACTCGATGGACTTCGTTCTCCATGCAGTTGCTGTGCGACTTTGCTTTGGAAAGCTTCTGGGAGACTTTACTGAAGGCTTCTCGTTGATTGGCAATCTCAACTGCGGGTTTGAAAAGGTCAAGTCAAAGGTCACGATAGGTGAGGGGGGAAAAAAAATACACCGGTAAGCAAGCGAGTTCTACTAACTTGCAACTTTGTCTTTGATCCGTTGCTGTTCTTCCTTCTCTTGAAGGAGACTTTTCTCCTTTTCCATACAAAGTTTCTCCGTCTCGGCCAGGCGGGAACCGAGGCCCTGATTATCGGCTTCCAGTACGCTGTTAATTTGACGCTGACCGTCCAGTTGGGCGTTGGCTAGGGTCACTTCACATTTTAATCCCGTAATGATGTTGTTAAACTCCAAAACGCTTTGAGCCTGGTTGTCGCTGTTAAGTCGGAGATCTTGGCGAAGTTCTTCCACTTGCTCCTTGAGGGCTTCGTTTTCTTCAATGAGGTCCCTTTGCTTGTTGCTGCTGTGCGCCTGGGCCACCTCCAGTTCCGACCTCAGACTCTCCTGAAAGATGAAATTGGTTGATATATTTTCCACGGGACATTTGCAGGTAATATCCAAGTTATGACAGCATTCCGTTCCGACAAAACGGTCGTAAGTCAAACGGTTGTAAGTCGAAATCCATTCAAAATGGCCGACGTGACGTTGACACGACAAGATAGTATACGATGTCAATCTGTTGTTTTTAAGCAACGTTTTCTATTTATTGAAGACTATTTTATACCAAACTGTGTAGTAACGCAGTAGATTTGTGTGCGAGTGCGTGACATGCTGGCTGGCCAGAATTGTAGAATACGTTGCCGGCTGCTTGAGCGTTACGGTGCCAGGCATAGAATTAATTATTATTATTATTATTATATTTTTTAAGGGTCTTCTGGTGGTTGTTTTCGTAAGTATGGGTGGTCGTAAAATACCGCATTATGTTTGGTTCTCTTGTAGTCCTCTTCCATGGTCTGTTGCTTGCAGTCTTGACTCTTCAGTTTTTGCTGCAACTGCGCATTGGTGCAACGTTCCTGAGACAACTGTACGTGGGCCTGCCGGAGATCCTCTTCAAGCTGGGGGGGTTGCGCACCAAATGTTAAAAAGGTCAAATCGTTTCCAAATCCGATAAACGGCGTTTCGGACAATCAAGATGTCTGAATTTCAAATCATTCTTTACCTTGGTATTGTTGAGTTGGGCCATCCTGATGGTGTTGAGGCAATCTTCCTGCTGTTGTTTCGACGAAGATCTGTTTGAAAGGGGGGAAGGTCTGTTCAGCTCAAAGATCGCGAGCATGTAAAAAAAAAAAACTTAACGAACTTAATTGGTTCCCAGAGACTGTGTAAGGCAAAAAGTGTGTATCCCAAAAATTAATTTCCCATAGGAAACCATTAAAATGAGAATAATCCGTTCCCAGGTGCCCATAAAACATAATTTTCAACTAAATAATCCTTAAAACTACACACAATATACCTTATTTTATGTATAATAAATGTGCTATGGTATTGTACTTAAAAAATAAACTGTACAGTGTAATAAAGTCTTTTTATTTACATTTGTGATGGTTGTTGATGGCTTGATGGAATGGATAGCTTTTTTGCTTTTTTTAAATTGTATAGATGGCTTGAGCGGGTTATTTGTGGAGCCTGATTGATGGGATATTTTAACCTTGCAGTCTACACTTCTCCTTTGAACTATCACTAAAGTTGAAACGAGTCCAAATTTCACTGTTTTCTATCCATTTTCTCACCATTTCACTTTTGTTTTTTTTTGGTTCAAGCTCTGTCGTCTCCCTCTCGTGTGTGTGTTTTTCTGTAACCCCTCCCCCCCTTTATTGCTGCGTGTGTCCCCTTCCTCCTCTACTACAGATCTTGCCCAATCACGTGCGGCTTTAACTGAAGACTGGCTGCCATTTTAGGAGCTCCAAGAAGCGGCTCGTTCGCGAACGACACCTCACTCATTGTGGCGCTCCGTGTGTTTTGCGAAAAATAATTTGTATGGCAAGATTATATTCTCGCGAATTTAACATTCATAAAGCGAAAAGTTTGTTAGCTAAAGCGTTTGTAATCTGAGGTCTCACTGTATATGTATATAATTATTTTTTTACCTGAGGTTTGCAAGTTCACTTTCCATCTGCATGCGTTTGTGCTCCATGACACAATGGTCATCTTTAACCTCCTCCATTCTGGTCTTTAATTGCGCCTTCTCTTCTTTTAATTTGGTCACTTTGACTGCGCAGCCGTGGTGATCTTTTGGCTTCAGAATGGAATGCTTGTTTTGTTGGCCTACAATGTCCTCCAGCTTGACCCGAAATTGGTTATCTGGTCAAAATAAGACAACTGTGAATACTCTTCAAAAAGTTGAAAACATTGTTTTGGGATTATGTCCAGTTCAGGTTCTGAGGCATGATCACCTTCTTCTAGGGTCCCATCTGATGAGGACGTAATCTCATCAAGCTCCTCAGAGATTTCCATGTCGTCGATGCGCTGAATATACAAAAAAAAAAAAAAAAAAAAAAAAAAACATTAGCATCAATTTGCACTTACCTGCAGGAAATGTCACTTTTTCAAACTCACGGCGGCAAAAACACACCCGGTTGCTTTGGTTTGGTATCTGCTTTTTCACCTTCGGTTTGGGTTGCAACCTGTTGTCAAGAAATGAAAAGTTATTGTCAGATGTCGGTTTGACCTCAGGGGGCATCAAGTATAAATACGACCTCCGGCCCCTTGCACTGTGAAAGTTGAGCGTCCCAAAAAGTCAACAAATTCGCGAGTTCAATTAAAGCAGTTGATTCATAAGAAGACTCAAAAGTCGAACAAAACTCAAAATACCTCAACTTTGATGTTATAAAATGCTACTCAATGAGGAACAGGAAAACAAACATCGCAGACATATACATATATAATAATAATACACTATATAATACAATAATACAAGATATAATACAATAATACAAGAATAAAAAATAAATATATAATATCCTAAATATATATTAATAAATAGATGTTATTATTTAATATATCTATATATACTTAAAAAATACATCTACATCAAAATCCATACATATGAATAAATATGCCATAAGAAAAATAAATATATTATATTAAATCTATATTAATAGATGTATTTTATATTATATATATAAATTAGATGTTAATATTATTTAATTATTTATATATATTTAATATAAAATACATACATATATTAATATATATACAATAATAAAATATATATATATATATATTTAATAGATGTGTTTTATATTAAATATATATAAATAATACTAACATCTAATTATTAATATATACTTAATATATTTCATATTTATTTTGTTTGTTTGTTTTAATGTTTTTTAATTGCAAAATAAATAATGCAAAAGTATACATTTAAATACAAAAATTGAACACAATGTCTGCAATTTATATGATATATTAATAAATATACAATAATAAAAAACATATTTATATATAATATATTACATATATTTTAATAGACGTATTTTATAATATATATTAATATATTATGTGTAGTATATATATAGAATGTGTGTATATATAGTATATTCTATATATGTTGAATCCATCTTTATACATTTAATATCTATCTGTACATATAGATATAGATATATATATAGGTGATAAACACAGAGGGGGTGCAGCATATCTACCTTCCGTCGTCATCCGACCCATCGCTTAAAGTGTCATCGTTCACGAGATCGCGGCTGCTCGGAACGACTCTGGTGGGGTGAGCCTTGCTAACTACTTCCAGTTGTGAGATCTTTTCCGCCGTCTGCTCTTCGGGTCTGTCCGCAATGGAGAACCGCCTTGGCAGTGGCGATAACCTCAACGGTTTGCTACAAAAACACAAGGTCAACGTCACGATCAAAAGTCAAACTGCAAAATCCGTTCTAACGCATCCTTGAAGCCCTACTCCAAGAAGAAAACTGCAAATTAATTCTGTGAGCGCATATTTATTTTTTTTTGTCCGGATCTGGAAAACAAATATATATATATATTTGATCATCTGATGAGAACACATCCATCCATTTTCTATACCCCGTGTCCTCATTTGGGTTGTGGGTGACCTGGAGACTATCCAAGCTGACATTGGGTGAGATCTCGATTGGGCCCCCGTCATTTGAAGGGCACAAATCGACAAAACACCATCCACACCTATAAACACATTACAGTCTTCAAATGTATGTTTCTGCGATGTGGGAAGGAATCGGCAGAATCCAGAGACCTCCCACACACAAGGAAGGACAGAAATTCTAGCCCAGAACCGTAAGACAGACGTGCCAACCGCTATCGCCGTGCTGCCCTGTTCTTTCAATTACTAAAAGCCACGACAGGCAGGGAAACTTTTTTTTATTGCTCCAATGGCAGATTAATTTGACTCGTATTTTATGATTCTTCCATTCATCTTTGAGAGCGCTTGGCCACATTTGGGTCACGTGTGTGCTGGAGCCCAGTTCCGCAAGCGAGTAACCTTCACAAGTCGTTAGCACGTCTGCCTCAGTTGGAACGGGCTGTCGTCAGCGTGGATTCTGCACATCATTTGCCGCCATTTTTGGGCCATCTATCTAGTGCTATACCGCCGTTTTTGGGCCATTTATTTAGTGTGATACCCCCATTTTTGGGCCATCTATTTAGTGCGAGGCCGCTGTTTTGGGGCCATCTATTTAGTGCTATGTCGCCATTTTTGGGCCATCTATCTAGTGCTATGCCACCGGTTTTGGGCCATCAATTTAGTGCTATGCTGCCATTTCTGGGCCATCTATTTAGTGCTATACTGCGATTTTTGGGCCATCTATTTCGTGCTATACCACCGTTTCAGGCCATCTATTTAGTGCTATTCCGCCATATTGGTCCATCTATTTAGTGCTAAGCCGCCGTTTTGGGGCCATCTATCAGAAAGTATTTTGAAGGTGGGGAGTCAATGATTTAGGCTTAAACTGCAAATAGCAGGGGAACACACCATGCTCCAAATTGTGAATATGTAATTGAATGGATATTTTTGGTCGATATACGCCTTGTGACTTGATGACCCAATCCAGCGTGCAGCGTGACCTCTCACCTGCGGTCAGACAGACTACGCTCCAGTTCACCTGTGACCCAAATGAGGACAAGACCTAAAGGACTAATTATTAGGAGCAGTTACTGGTCGTATGTACAGTGGTACCTTGACTTAGTACTATATCATGTTTTATCTTTTGTAACGTTACCTGCTCGATTTTTTTTTGCACAATTCAGCCTCCACAAAAACAAAAAATCAATGAAGGTACTGTCAAGTAATCATGTGGAAATGCTCCACACCGGAACAGCCTTACTTAATCTTGAGTTTTAGATTTGCCTTTTTTTGGTTAGCGACGTGGTTACGATGGAATCGTTTCGCAGGATCAGCGGCTATGACACCACATAGCTTGGTGTTTCTTACAATAAGCGATAATGCATTGAACTCTACCGCATAACACAATTTCCTGGTTTTAGACCATTGAGACACAGTTGGCTAGCACGTCATAACAATAAAGTATATAAAGTACATAGAATTGTATTTTTTTAACAGTATGCAACCCGCAGAAAAACGTATCCTGTGACTGTAAAGTGACCTTGAGAGTTTTGAAAGGCGCTTATAAATGAATTGTATGATTATTATTATTATTATTATTACTTTACGTCATTTTGATTGGTGTTTTGCATTTGACTAAAAATATCATCCTGCGTGTTTTGGGTATTTTACATTCAATAAAACGTTTTTCTGATGTCAGTTAGGAAACAAAAAAGTGGCGTCGGTTGTCCTTTAAAATCATTTCACTTTTAACCTCCCCCTCATCATTTTCTATGTATTTTTTTGATGCGACACAAATTTTTGGTCGAAAACCGAATTGGTCGAGAATCGAGACGTTCAAAAACCAACGTTTGACTGTAGCTGGTCGGCTGTGTCCCACTGGCTTAAACACAAAATTCATTTTTTTTGTGTCTATCATTAAAAAATTCCAGTCATTTGATGAGTTGTACTTTAAGCGACTAATTCAAAATAATATACATTTTCTCATCAACACGTTTTACTTCCAGGTTGTGATAAATACAAAATATTGGTGTCATGCATTCTTTAGTTCACTACATCGAGGTTACTTTAAGCAGAGAAAACGACGATGAAACATCGCTAATCAATGTTGCTAATTGCTATCTTGGTTCAAAGTTGAACAAGCAGATCAATTTACTCACCAACCACGTCAGGAGTCACCTATGTGCTGGGGCGCGGGCACCAGGTGGCCCCCAAAGCACAGATCAACAAATGAGTTAATTCCACTTGGTTAACAAAATTTCAAACCATTTCCTGACAGTTGTTTTTTTTTCAAAATAAAATCATTGCGTGTTTTGGAGAGCTGCGAAGGATTAAAAGGTCTCTTTGGAATCCTTTCAATGGCGAAAACTGATTACATGGAAGATTGAAAATGAGTTACGAGCATGGAAAAAAAATAAATGATAAAGTCATAAGTCAAGGTAGCAGTGTACTACATTGTTAGTGTGTCGGCCATTTTTGTGTGTGTGTGTGAAATGTGAAAATGGCAACTATATGTCAGATGGTTGCAAGTGAACGAACGGTTGTCCCCGTGGGGTGCCGGAAAACACGGCGGTGAATAAGGAAAATTGTGCATACCTTGCTGGTTGCTTCTTTGAATGCAAAGAGACGTCAGCTTGACTTGGCATGTCTTTGCCTCTCAATGAACTGCCTTTGCGGCTCATCGAACTCTCCGTTTTCTCGCTTGCATGGCCTTCCGATCCTCTTCGACCCACGTCGCTAATACTCTGATTTTTCATTGAAACAAACGGAGCAGGTTCTTTGGACACCTGAAAAGACCAGCGCAAGAGGAGTTTGTCAAGTTCAGCCATGGGGGGGTCACTGTCGTAATTACCAGTTTACTTAACCTTTAACAGTTACCATGGCTACCAATATGTCAAGCTACTCAACATTTGGCGTTTATAACCAGGTTTGGAAAGAAAATTGGCCATTACCCAAATGAGAACATGGTCTTCTTGTGGCGCTCCCCTCAAAAAGATATTGCTAAATATCTTTTTGTTTCAATAGAAGATTGAAGCACGACTGCTTGCTTTGGTCGGAAATTAAGATTAACATTGAATGGTGGTGTCGATCTCCAAAAAAAAAAAAAAAAAATCCCTCAACGATTAGGAGTCGACATGATACGATATCCGCCGCCCCCCCCCTCCTTTCCTGCGCATAAATAGAGCAGACTTTTCAATACATTACAACTTGATCAATCACACAAGGTTGAACGCGGATGTAGTGGCTTCTGACACAGATGGGCGGGTTCCGCATATAATAAATCCCATTTGTATGATTTATGACAGACAGTCAGCGTAACATTTACAGGTTTGTTTGTTTTTTTTTTTCTCCACACACCCTCCCGGTTTGCATATGCCATAACCTTCAAGACTTCTACGTAAGAGGATGTGATGTGCTTTAAGTGATAGGGGACACTAACAACTTTAGAGAACTGATATAAAGCGGTGACATCATCTTAATGATGTCATTGCCGCCCCCCCCCTACCCCCCTTCGCCCCATGACACCAAAATCGAGGAATACATTTTTTTTTAAACTGAAAATATGATAAGGATTACCTCCGTATTTCGCCCTGTTGGGGTTTTGCTTGCTGCGTTATCAGATTGCAAATAACTTCTGACGTCATTTGACGTTCTTGAGGTAACGGGAGAACCTGAGATGAGAAAAAAAAGGGCTTACAAAAAGAAACGAGATTGGAGTTGGAAAGTAAACCTGTTGACATATTCACCGTGAGTCTTTTTTTTTTTTTTTTTTACCTGGCCCGGGCAATTTTTTAGGATGGCGATCTTGCGATTTGGGGTTGTAGCATGATACAAATATCACATCTTGGTCATTATCGGATTCTGAAACAGCGGATATGAGCAAATTAGGAAGAAAAAAAACATAACGAAAATGTTTGTACTCGTGCAGTTGACGCTAAAAAGTCGAAATGTATATGAAATATTTTTTCTGCATTGAAATTAATAGGAAAGCCAAAAAAAATGGCTACTATACCACCCCTTCCTGAAATAAAATGAGTAATGTCTGTGTTTTTTCTTAAAGGACAACCGACGTCTCCGGACAAGTGTCCATAATTTGTAAAATGGCTTCAAATGACTTCTCCTGGGTGTATTTTAATAAGATTCCACCGCATATAGCTATATTTTACGTTATAAGACTCACTCTGAATATTCAGGAAGTCTTGTTTTTGAGTTGGTTATGAGTCTGTATGTGACGTTATGAAAGGACCGCCCCCTGATCGAAAAAAGACACTTTGTAGCAGTCCTTCAATCACGTCAATGCGTTTTGCTGTACATGTGGTCTGAGAACCGTGTTGCACCCAAAAGCCGCCAGAAGAGGGCATCCAAGCTCTATATAACGAATTTATCAGCCTGTGGAAGCGGAGGTGGCCACTGGAGGTCGCCATTTTCTGCCTCTTTTTTTTGTCATTTATGTTTCCCGTTTTTGTCAGAGGATATAGAATATACGCATGCAAGAATTATCACTGTATGGAGAAATTTATACAATGGACGCTGGATACTCTCAAGACAATCGATTCTGGAATGAATGAGTATCTTTTCAACTCATTCACTGCCAAACAATGTGCAAAAATGCCAGGGTTTTTGTCATTTTCACTCAAATTGCAGGACCCACAGAATATTGAGTTTTAGGAGTACATGAACATTCAATTCAGCGTCAGAGCTTAGACTCTCTCTTTCATTAGAAAAAAAAGAGTTAATTCCTAAGTTATATGGGTTTGGAGTTATCTGAGCTTGAAATGGGGGCGGCTGTCCAAAATATAATATAACACATACGTTTTTGGTTTGTATAGCCCTTTAATAACAGCTGGAAATGGAACAAAACGCTAATATGGAAAAAGGAAATGCTAGGGAAAAACATTGCCAGATGTCTGGCCAGCTCTTTATCGGCACCCAAGCATGAAAAAACTAAACCCGAACAAATCCGGAAATGGCGCTCTATGTCACATTTTCAATTCCCGAATAAATTCATGAAAAAAAGGAGTTAATTCCTAAGTTACATGGGTTTGGAGTTATCTGAGCTTGCAATGGGGGCGGATATACAAAATTCAATACAATTTATACATACGGATTAACATGGACAAGAAGTCAAATGCTGCCCCCTCGTGGGAGGGAAAAACATTGCCAGAGGTCTGACCAGCGCTTTATCGGCACCCCCCGCCCCCGCAAGAAAAAACAAAACTCAAACAAATTTGGAAATGGCGCTCCACGTCATTCTTTTCAATTCCAATTGTAAAATAATAATAATAATAAATCAAGTGTAAAAAAGTTAAATTAAGACTGAAACTTACTGTCACTCTCCGGAAGAATCTTCCTGGAAAGCGATTTGGATCTTGGGCGGGTGTGTACGGTCTCGGAGATATTCCTGCGCGACGACGTTCTTAGCTGCATCTCCATCTCCCTCACCTCCATGGAGGACGTGGAATATTCTGTGAGTTCCTCGGAGATCACGGAGCCTTCCGTCAGAGTTCTTTTACTGGCGTTGCTGGCTTTATCCCAGTCTGATGGCAATAAAAGGTAAGGTGTCATATCACCAACCCCCTCATGGTATTTTTTTTATTCAAGATGAGTGAACCTCACCTGAACCAGTTTCTTCCACGTCTATCAAAAAAGCAGAGATGTTCAGGACAACCTTGTATGGTCTTATGATCGCCAAGATTACTGTGGAGTCGGATTACTTTACTTACCCAATTTTGCATTTTTTCCTTTTTCCAATTGGGTCAACAGTTTGATAAGTTGGCTGGTGTCACTCTGGTTAAAAAAACAAACAAACAAAAAACATCATTGAAATGAGAATGGGTAAAGGGTCTGGAGGTCGTGGTCGTAAGTAGGGGTGGTCGTAAGTCCAGCCGGTCGTAAGTTGGATGTTACATGTAGTTGAATGGTTCTCATTACATCATGTGTATGCTAGCTTTCTAGCTATCTATCTGGCTATCTAGCTGTCTACCTAGATAGCTATCTATTTTCTGTCTATTATCTATCTAGCTAGCTGGCTATCTGGTTGTCTATCTATTAGCTAGCTAGCTGTCTATAATAATAATAATAATAATAATAATAATAATAATAATAATAATACATTAAATTTCTAAGCGCCTATCAAAACTCAAGGAAACTTTACAGTCACTGGATTTTTTTGTGAGGGTGAGCAGCGGTAGCCATTCACGCCTGCGTTCACTCAACCCGGAAGTCTTCTGTCTTGATGAACCCAATGCATTGAAAACAAATGTATGCTGAGGTTCACGGAGAAATACAATACAATACAATACAATACAATACAATACAATAAAACAAAATCATATTAGCTATCTACTGAGCTAGCTATCTGTCTGGCTAACTATTAGCTAGCTGGCTAGCTTTCTATCTATTTGAGTTATTACGGGTTGAGTGAACGCTGGCGCGTGTGGGTGCCGCTGCTCACCCACAGAAAAAAATAATCCTGTCACTGTAAAGTGACCTTGAGAGTTTTGAAAGGCGCTTAGAAATCAAATGTATTTTTTTATTATTATTATAAATTCATATGGGTACAGTGATACCTCAGCTTACGAACGCTTCAGCTCACGAACCTTTCACATACAACAATCTTCGCCTTACACACACTTTCTGGGAACCAATTAAGTTTGTAAGCCG
The DNA here is from genome assembly GCF_051943395.1 of Hippocampus bargibanti. NCBI lineage: Eukaryota > Metazoa > Chordata > Actinopteri > Syngnathiformes > Syngnathidae > Hippocampus > Hippocampus bargibanti. The sequence continues at coordinate 1,392,580 of NC_142738.1, read as the reverse complement.
TGAGCAACGGCAGCCACACATGCCAGTGTTCACTTAACCCGGAAGTACAGTGATACCTCAGCTTACGAACTTAATTGGTGTGTGTAAGGTGCAAAGTGTGTCTTCCAAATATTAATTTCCCATAGGAAACCATTCAAATGAGAATAATCCGTTCACAGGTCCCCCTAAAACATAATTTTCTACTAAATAAGTCTTAAAAGTACACAAAATAGACCTTATGTTATGTATAATAAATTTGCTATTGTATTGTAATGAAAGAAATAAACTGACTTTTCGCCTTAAACCAACCAATTAAGTTTGCAAGCTGAGGTATCACTGTATTTGTTAAAAATAGGGCCTACCTCTCTGCGTTTTGGATCCTCTTTGTGCGTACCGACGGAACTCAACCGGTCAACATTGACAGCTGCAAAAGTGAAGCGAAAAAAAAATATATTTCAAAATGGTTACATTTCGCCTCGTCGGAGTCCCATCAGACCTTGAGGGACAAAAGTAGTGTCTTACCGTCTCTGCTGGAGGTGCGGTCCAGGGATTTTGACCTTTTTTGACTTGGACTTGGTGGCACCTGCGTCATGGTGGCGTGTTTCCTCGTATGCTCCGTGAGAAGGACGCTACAACTAGAGGACGATCAAGAGGAATGGAAACGTCAGCATGACCATTTGTGAAGGTGTTGCGCGTCTTCGGCAGCACGAATATGCCAGCACTGTTTTTGATTTGGGAGGAATGTTGGTGCCGTCATTGGACAGCTTTGGGGCGATGGTGCTTTTTTTGCGCCTGTAATGGCCTGTAAAGGAGCGTCTACGCAGAGCGCCAATGTGAATGTGGAACTGTCGCGGTTTGGAATTGAAGCGGATTTACGTGGGACAGGAGATGTGCAACAATGTCTTTTCGTCAATGAATGCTACAGCTTCATGTTTGCTTTCATTTTCAACATTTAGCCGGATAGCAGCCGTGCACATTTCACCATGATGTCCCTGATCCATTGGTGATAAGGATACATTGATCATCTCTATCATCTAGAACTGCTTAAAAAAATCGGGTGCGGAAACTGCTTCACTCATTCACTGCCATTCATGAATGTATTCGCGAATTGGAAATATGACGTAGAGCGCCATTCCCGAATTTGTTCGGGTTTTGTTTTTTCATGCTTGGGTGTCGATAAAGCGCAGGCCGTGGCCTCTGGCAATGTGTTTTTTCTTTTCCATTTCAAGCTCATATAAGTCCAGACCCATATACCTTACGAATTTACTTTTTTTTGGAATAAAGAAGAGAGTCTAAGGTTTCTTACGCTCCATTGAATTGAAAATTGAATTTGCATGATAATGACAAAAACCCTGGCACTGGAGTGGACATATTTTTGCACATTTTCTGGCAGTGAAAGAGTTGGAAAGATACTCATTCATTCCAGAATGGATTGCCTTGAGAGTATCCAGCGTCCACTGTATACATTTCTCCATACAATGACAATTCTTATTTGCGTATATTCTTGATCCTCTGACAAAAATGGGAGACAAAAATGACAATTCTAGGCGTATACTCGTGATCCTATTACAAAAATGACTACCCTGCATTCAACTTGAGTTATTGAGAGGAATGGTCAAAGCTGTATTGTCCTGCCCCCTGGTGGTCAAGGCATGCACATCAGAAGGGCTCGCCGAATTTAGTGTTGTGTCATATTATTTGTTATTAAGTCTTTTTTTGTTGATTTGACTTCAAAATGGCAAGCGGCTGCCTTTACAGCAGGTCCTCTACATTGTTTTTCTACTTCTTTCTTTCCTTTCATCACTTTGCTGCTGTGAAATGTAAATTTCTCTACTGCAAGACTAATAAAAGGCGAATTCAACACAGAAGACAATCAAGAAAAGCTCAACCTACGTATCTTGGTATTCCATGTCGGCATAGTCCTTCGCCGAATATCCTTTACTATCCTTCAATTCAACACAGGCTCGAAACTTTAAGAGCAGTCGCACCATGTCAAAAAATCCGTTGGCCGCAGCCATCATTAACGGTGACCTGTGAGGGTTGGAAGACAACAACAAGCAAAGCGGCTTAACAAGAGAGGCGCTTGTAAATGTAACAAAAGAAAAAGGTGTCGCTGTTTTTGTTATCCAACCTCCGATGTCTGTCCAAAATATTAACATTGGCACCTTTCTTCAACAGAAACTCTGCCTCTTTCACATTGTCCTCTTGGACTGCCACCGTCAGGGGTGAAACGCCTTCCTGAAAATACCAACAGAATTCCTGTTACGTGAAACAACCAACGGGGGCGAATGAAAGTCAAGTGGAGGGAGAAAAAGCTTTCGAAAGGAACTTTTCACCGCACACCAAACTTTCGTGTATTCATCTGAAGCACCGCAATTAAAAAAAATTGCAAGCCTTCGTTGAGTTACCAGGATCCATATACAGTGATACCTTGGCTTACGAACTTAATTGGTTCCCAAACAGAGTGTGTAAGGCGAAAAGTGTGTATCCCAAAAATGAATTTCCCATCGTAAACCATTAAAATGAGAATAATTCGTTCACAGGACCCCATAAAACATATTTTCTAAGCCTTAAAACAACACAAAATATATCTTATTTTATGCATAATAAATGTGCTATGGGATTATAATTAAAGAAATAAACTACTGTATAATCAAGTCATTTTATTTACGTTTGTGATGGTCGTTGATGGCTTGATAGAATGGAGTGTCGGTTTCCTCAGCATTAAAGACGGCTTCACTCTGTCTGTAAACCCCACCCCCCTCACTGCTGATAAAATTATCGCGGAGAAAGCACCTGTAGGGATCATCTCTCAAGATGGTGAAGGAAGAAGGTTACGTTCCTCATCAAGTGTTTCATGCTGAGGAAAGCGGCCACTCCATTCCAACAAGCCATCAATGACCATCACAAAGGTAAATAAAACGACTTTATTATGCAGTACAGTTTATTTCTTTAATTATAATACCGTAGCACATTTATTATACATAAAATAAGGTCTATTTTGTGTAGTTTTAAGGCTTATTTAGTAGAAAATTATGTTTTATGGGGACCTGGGAACGGATTATTCTCATTTTAATTGTTTCCTATGGGAAATTAATTTTTGGGATACACACTTTTCGCCTTACACATTCTGTCTGGGAACCAATTAAGTTCGTAAGCCAAGGTATCACTACACAACAGTCATTATTTTTGGACTTCAAATTTGAAAACTAGTTATTCATTAATTTGTTGTACAAAGCAAAAACTGAGTTTGATTGTAATGTGCAATTTACATTTTATATGTTGGGCCACTGATGAAAATTGGTCTCACAAATACCGCAAAGTACGCGTCCGTTCGGCGAGTTGACAAGTCGTAGCTAATCACCCGATTTGTGATGTTGATATCAGCGCCGTTCTTCACCAGCAAGATGACGGTGGACAACAACGGGATGCAAGAGGCCAGATGTAAAGGCGCGTTACCGTCTGTGTCCACCAGGTTGGGGTCGGCGTTGTTTTCCAGGAGAAGGTGGGCGCAAAGTTCATGCTGTTCTTGTACTGCCTGATTTAAAAAGAACAGACGATAGATCAGGAGGACAAAAAAAAAAAAAAAAAAAAAAAAAACGACATGGTTTCCAAGTGTGTAGATGTCCAAGCTTACCTTAAATAAAGCAGATTTGTTTTGATTGTCACACAAATTGACCCGGGCTCTTTTCTCCAAGAGGAATTTCACCACATCGACATTTCCACGAGAACAAGCAAGGTGAAGCGCTGTTCTATAACACGACAGGGAGATTACGATACAGCAGTCGTGATGGAAGGACCGCTACAATGCCTCTTTTTTTTACGGTCAGGGGCGGTCCTTTAGTGACGTCACATACGGACTCGTCAGCAACTCAAAAACAAGACTTCCGGAATATTCAGCGCGAGTCTTAAAAGGTAAAATATAGCTATGTGATATCACTTACAAAAAATTGAGCTGCAAATTGGGCATTTTCAGAAAGTCCCGCCCCCAGTTCGTGACGTCACGCCAATACGTCTTGCATTGCTGGAGAATCAAAACAATGGCTTCATGTTTGCAATCGATTAAAGAATTTATTCTGTGCCATTTTGAGGCAACATTGGGGGGAAAATGTATCACCCAAAAAGAGGCAGAAAATGGCGTCCAACCGTTTCCACAGGCTGATAAATTCCTTACAAGGAGCTTGGTCGCCCTCTCCTGGCTCTTTTTGGTGCAACATGACGTTTTCAGACCAAACTAGTACAGCAAAATATATTGACGTGATGGAAGGACTGCTACAATGTGTCCTTTTTTTCGGTCAGGGGCGTTTCTTCAGTGACGTCACATACGGACTCGTCACCAACTCAAAAACAAGACTTCCGGGATATTCAGCGCGAGTCTTAAAAGGTAAAATCTAGCTATATGCGGTGGAAATACGCTCAGTACAAGTCATTTGAAGCTATTTTACAAATGATGGACACAACTTGTCCGGAGACGTCGGTTGTCCTTTAACACATACACATCTGGAGCGACAACCGGTAACAGCACTGACCTGTTTTGCTTGTCAACTTGATCGATATCAACGATTTTGACAAGTTGCTCCAGCCTGACCAAGTCACCCTGCCAGGCAGCCTTGTGAAACTTGCCCATCTCATTTTCTCTTATGTCACTGATAGTGGTGACGATGGAAGCGCTGTCAGATGCATCATTTGATGAGGTCTTCCTCTTGGGAAACTTGAATATTTTTTTCATCCTTACACAGCAGCAAAGCGATGCTTTGGCACCGCCACGCTCTGCTACTTAACCGCTGTTAAAGGATCACCGGTGGCGGCTCTCATCCCTTAAAAAAAAAAAAACAGTCCGATTTGGTTAAGACGCAGTGGTACTTTACCAAAAAAAATAAAAAAATAATCACATGCAATGATGTCATTTTTATGCGGGCTTTCTCAAGACTTCCTGCATGAAAACAACTTTTGAGTGACAGGAATATGTTTACCAGTGTTTGAAATAACGTCTGCCCGGAGGCCCGGGGTGTACAACTTTTATGTTGGGCGTACAACTTTCAAAGCGTCTCGTCACGAAACAGGCTTCTGATTGGCTGCCGTGCCGAGTATGCAAATGTATGTTTTTTTACTTTATGTTACTTCCGGGTTGAGTGAAGACTAGCGTGTGTGGCTGCCGCTGCTCACCCGCAGAAAAAAAATATCCTATGACTGTAAAGTGTCCTTGAGAGTTTTGAAAGGTGCTTATAAATGAAATGTATTATTATTATTATTAAATTTCTAAGCGCCTTTCAAAACTCTCAAGGACACTTTACAGTCACGGGATAAGAACTTTTTTTTGTGTGCGGGTGAGCAGCGACGGCCATTCGCGCCAGCTTTCGCTCTACCCGGATGTAACACAGCAGCAAAGTTAAGAAAGGAAGAGGAAAGGAAAGAAAGAAGTAGAAAAACAATACAGTTTGAGTTCAATTTTCACTAAACTGTTTGAAAACTGAAGAAGCAAGATAGAAAGTAATTCCTTGTATGCAATAAGTGAATTTGGGGAAATATACAATAGAAAACATTGATTTATACAGCGCTTTAACAGCTGACCCGCTTAACATGGGCAGCTATTATATACAGGAAATAAAGCAGTCACAAAGAGAGTAGAAAGCACCAGGGAGTGAAACCCAAGACCAATTTATCTGTCAATTTTAAAGTCACCGTCCAGTTTAAGACCCACGGTTGAGACTGTTGACTTCAGGTAAGGAGCCAGGGGGGTCCAAGTCTACAGGATGAGATCCACTGGGACCAAACAGTATCTATGACTTCTGTCTTCTTTTCATTGAAATTCAAGATGTTTTGTGCCATATAGGTTTTCATTTGTTGCCAATATATATAACATATATAGGGCCAGAGCTACCAGCAAGATTTTAGTTTGCTGACGAAGCCTCTTGGATGAGAAGCGAACCGTCCGACACCTTCAAAGAATTACAGATGACGGCTGAAGAAACCTTTTCAGTGATTGTCGCCCAACAGTACAACAAATGGAGATGTACATGCAACAAAACCATAGGTAACAGAATTGAAAGTGTTTATGTTCCCATTTATGTATCTAAATAAATTAATTGCAGCCTCTCTCAAATCATGAACATGCTTTAAATGAGATGTTTTCAAGTTATAATGCTAGTGTTAACATTACAGTAGGTACACTACAGTGAGCAATATTCCACCGCGATTGTTACTGTCCAGTGAAACGAGCGCACTCTGTACTCGCAGTCGTATATCATTGCATTTTTGTGAAGTACTTCATGGCTTTTGGCAGTATTTTCCAAGATATGCATGCTGGTTCTTGAAATGTCCCAATACGACAATGAGAAACGGGGGAAAAATGGATTGAATTTGACGCTCTTTTTGCTCACACTACATTTTATAAAGGTGAGTAAGTTGTATTTTTATAACTCATAAAAGTGGTAGAATATATATTTTTCTCCATAAGTGCCAAGTTTCAAGCAAAAAGAAGCATTAGCATATATATTTCTAGCGCTCGCAATTTTCATTCCTAGTATTTCAGTGACAGCCATTTTTGATTTCTGACGAAAATCTGCCTGCATTCGATCGTTGATATTTGCTCATTTATGTTTTGAGTCTTTTCTTGTGTTTTCTGTTTCTTGTTGAGAATTTCAAAAGCTTTCCAATGGTACCTTACTCGTTGAGATCTGCCAAAAAAATAAGAAAGTTATGATTGTTTAAACTGTAATAAAGAACTCGGTCAGATTTTCATTGTTTTAACTGTGTAATTACAGGCAGAAAATCCCCTCATATTTCTACAATTAAAAAATCAATTATTTCCTTATTATTTGTCCTAGAACAATAATCTATACATCATTTGAATGCTATTTAAATGCACTTTAATATGGCATTAGAAAATGTGGGATGAATTATTATTGAAACATTTTGTCACATTCCTACAAATTCAAGTAAGCTAACTGTAATTTACAGTTAGTTTACTAGAATTTGTTCTTATCTTTAGATATAATTTATGTGGGGGGAGACTGTCTTGTTTTCGATAAACACTTACATTACGGTACTTTATTTTTGGTCTCTATGGTGGTACTTGGAGATGTTAAATCATGGCAGTTTGTACACTTAAAAAGTTTGAGAACCACTCAGGGAATACATCATGTGACGCGTTCCAGCTGTCAAACGCTTTATTCGCTAACCAGTTTGTTCGGCACCGTGGTACGATAGCGAGATAAGTTGCAAATGCAGTAAAGTACACCGAACATTCCCATCAAACAAAATATGAATTAATAACAGATATAGAGTGAGTACATACCCACACTTTCCTTAAGTGAGCAGGATCGTCGCGATAATGTAACTCCAAGCTAAAGCTAGCTCTCGTGACCATTTTCACGATAAATCACAAAAAAACTTTTTGGGGTGACTTTGTGTGAGGCTTTTTTTTTCAAGTTTTACAACAAATGTAAGTAAACAATCAAGGACGAAAATCTCAGACGCGTCATGATATCATTGATTTCGATGGCTTTATCGTCATACGCGTCTACGCATATAAATTATTAGTTGCCTCTACCGAATGACGTCGTTTTAAACGTCAAAGTTTTTTTTTCAAGGAAGTGGACTACTGTGAATTTACTTCTTAGACATACCTTTAGGCCATTTAATATTATGGAGAAGAAACACAAGATGTTTTAGGTCTTTCAACAACGGCGTAGAAGAACGTAGTCGTTCATTTTGTTCACCGGCCGTGTCGAGAGGGCTCGTCGGCTTGGTCTGTTACCACCACGGCGTCTCGTTGCTCCCTCGGTCGAAGCTTTTTGCTTCAACTCAATTTGTCGAATGGGATAACTAACATCTTAATTAGATATACAACATCTTCGGAGTTTCCCATTTATATTCGTTTTTTTTAAGAATCCACAGAAGAATTTGGAATATAACTTGTGTTTATTTATATATCACAACCCTAGTCGTTGGTAAAAAATGGCGGTGACACTGAAAAAGTATTAGAATATAGTACAGTATTCGACTCTTCAGTCAAAAAAAAAAAACAAACAATAAAGAGCAAAGACGACATCTGCGGTGAAATTTAAAAAAGTATTGGAATATTCGACTCTTCAGTAAAAAATAAAAGAGTAAGACGACATCCACTGGTCAATCGTAAATCGTCATTCATTGCAAGGCGCCCAAAATAGGATGTCACAGTAATAGCAACTAAGCTCAAAGATGTCATCATTGCAATAAGTGATGACTGGATGAATCGCATAAAAGGCAAAAGTAGTGGTGCAAGGAGGAAAAAAAAGTACTTAAATATTCAAGAGATTACACGTAAACGTTTGAAGTGTATTTTTAGGTGCGTTTTGTGTCACTGTTGTGACAAACGTCACATATGGTAATTGCTGATCAGGTTTGTACTCGGTGATGATCAAGTTTCAATCGTGTTATATTTATTTCAGATTCGTAGTTGATAAAGTATATTGTTGAATAAAAAAAAAAAACATTTCATTTATAAGCACCTTTCAAAACTCTCAAGGTCACTTCACAGTCACAGGTTTAGTTTTTCTGTGGGTGAGCGGCAGCCACACGCACCAGCGTTCACGCAACTCGGAAGTAACTCAAATAGATAGAAAGCTAGCTAGCTAGCTAATAATAAACCATTTGAAATGACTAATTGCCAATATAGCGCATTACTATAGGTGAAACAAAATTACAGTAAAATGAAGAAATTGACAGTGTTGGTGAAATAATACCCATATAGTAGTGTATTAAATAAATTAATTTAATTAATGTCAATTTGTATAGGTTATTTTGTCATTTCTTTACAGAGGTTTGTCTATTCGGTTGAATCCATTTTCTCAATTGTATGCGGTATTCTAAATACATACAATCGACTGAAGCTGAGACATCAAAACATTCAGTACGACGAGTGGCAACATGATGAACCCAAACTGACGCTTGTCATCTCCATCGGAGATGCATTTCACATCTTGAATAATATTCAATATTCAATACATTATATTGAATACAATATAGATCAGAAAGAAAATGTGCATCGAATAAATGTTGAGGCTTGAGACATTTTTAGTATTCCTGTTTTGTTTAAAATGTGATATCACTTACAAAAAATTGAGCTGCAAATTGGGCATTTTCAGAAAGTCCCGCCCCCAGTTCGTGACGTCACGCCAATACGTTTTGCATTGCTCGAGAATCAAAACAATGGCTTCATGTTTGCAATCGATTAAAGAATTTATTCCGTGCCATTTTGAGGCAACATTGGGGGAAATGTATCATCAAAAAAGAGCCAGAAAATGGCGACAGAGCTGCGTGTAAGGAATTAATCAGCCCGTTTCCACAGGCTGATAAATTCCTTACAAGGAGCTCGGTCGCCCTCTCCTGGCTCTTTTTGGTGCAACATGACGTTTTCAGACCAAACAAGTACAGCAAAATATATTGACGTGATGGAAGGACTGCTACAATGTGTCCTTTTTTCGGTCAGGGGCGTTCCTTCAGTGACGTCACGTACGGACTCGTCACCAACTCAAAAACGAGACTTCCGGAATATTCAGCGCGAGTCTTAAAAGGTAAAATCTAGCTATATGTGGTGGATTCTTTGTCAAATCCGCTCAGGAGAAGTCATTTGAAGCCATTTTACAAATGATGGACACAAATTGTCCGGAGACGTCGGTAGTCCTTTCAAACAAAGCAGCTCCTCCTCAGATGGTCCATTTGTGGCATCTTGCTCCAAACGGCTTATACCTCATGGTTCTTCCTCAGTACATTCACATACTGTTGCCTTGCCCTACTCACGGGTGACACACAGGCCGAAGGCATGTCCAGTTTGGCAGAGGCTGTGGAAGGAGGACGCACCTTTCTTACATTTTCTATATTCTTCTTCAATATGGCGCTTCTTCGAATGTTTAGAAAGGCGCCGGCGAATCACGTTGTCGTCACCGCTTTAAATGCTTTGATCGTGTACTCACGATTGGATAATTCTCTCGACATGGCTTCATCCAGGTCTTGCCGCATCTGCAGAGATACAACGCAAGGAAATTAAGCATCATGACCACATTCTTCTTGATCCATTTTGCGCTTTCCATTAATAATAATAATACATTTCATTTATAAGCGCCTTTCGAAACTCTCAAGGTCACTTTACAGGATACGTTTTTCTGCGGGTGAGCAGCGGCAGCCACACGCGCGAGTGTTCACTCAACCCAGAAGATCAGAGCATTGACGTTATATCAGGCACTGCTTATTATTATTAGCTAGCTATTTGCTATCTATTAGCTATCTGGCTGGCTAGCTATATAGTGAATATCTATCTATCTATCTATCTATCTATCTCCTACCTACCTACCTAATCAGACTAGTTTCGAGCTCATTTTTGTGGCAGTTTTGGGACACTTTAAGTCATTTTTATTGGTGTTTTGCATTTAACTAAAAATATCAGTGGGTATTTTAGATGCTATAAAACGTTTTTTTTTTATATCAGTTAGGAAACAAAAAAATGGTGTCGGTTGTTCTTTAATCTATAAAATCCACCGCAAGAAAGTGAGCGACAAATACTGCGGTTTTACCGTTGGCTCGTCCCCACTGTATAAACCTTTCCTGAAAAAGTCACTTCATTTGGCCTAAATAGGACATGAAAACAATTTGATCTATTCAAATAGTCAGTTTGAAGACACTTTCTTCACCAACCTTGGCCAGGTAGTCCTCCGCACTGTAGCTCGGTCCTTCGTTTACGGGACTGAAGGCTTTCGAGCAGTGGCATCTATATTGTAAACCCATTGCGTTGGCTACTGAAGCCAAGCAGTTTCCATCCAAAGGGGGTCCTTGGCTCCGTCTCAGATTCAGCAGCTCTTCTTCCAGCCGCCTTTTTGTCTTCTCCAACTGGTTGCGGGAAGATACTTCCTTCTCTAGTTGCGCCTGAAGTTCATACACCTGGTGACTCAACTGAAAGAAAAAAAAAAGACTTGACATATCAACCAGAATTCACACATACAGTAAAGTCTCGTTATATCGATATTCAAGGGAGTCCAAAAAAATATCGATATAACCGGGACTATCGATATATCCGATATCGATATAACGAGACTTTACTGTATTTGCGTTTTGGACAACCCGTTGCGTTCACAATCACACAGAGGGACAATTTGAAATGAAATGTATTATTATTATTAATTTGGGAGTGCCGAATCAGCCTGCCATGCAAGTTTTGGGAATGTAGGTGGAAACCGGAACACCTGGAGAAAAGCCACGCGGGCACAGGGAAAACATGCAACCTCCACGTAGCAAGTCTAAAGGGGAATTGATGATAATAATAATAATAATAATCCATTTGATTTCTAAGCGCCTTCAAAACTCTCAAGATCACTTTAGAGTCATTTTTTTTTCTTTTTCTAACTGCTCAAAACATTCAACAAAAACTAGCGCTTTCAAATATATGAGCGGGATTTTGATTTAAATTGATGCAGTGGTGGGACAAACCTTTTCTTTATCGGCTCCAATCGTTTGCTGATCCTGCAGTTTCCTCTTCGCGATCTTAACAAGCGATTGTAGCCTAAATGAGTGAAATAATAAATATAATAATAATAATACATTTCATTAAATAAGCACCTTTCAAAACTCTCAAGGACACTTACAGATCATTAGAATTAAGCAAATACAGCGATACCTTGGCTTACAAACTTAATTGGTTCCCAGAAAGTGTGTGTAAGGCGAAAAGTGTGGATTCCAAACATTACTTTCCCATAGGAAACCATTAAAATGAGAATAATCCGTTCCCAGATCTCCATAAAACATAATTTTCAACTAAATAAACCTTGCAGTCTACACTCTGCCTTTGAACTATCAATAAAGTTGAAACGAGTCCAAATTTCACTGTGTTTTCTATCCATTTTCTCACCATTTCACTTGTTTTTTTTTGTTTCAATCTCTGTCATCTCCCTTTCGTGTGTGTGTTTCTGTAGCCCCTCCCCCTGCTCACTGCTGCGTGTCACCCCTTCCTCCTCTACCACGGATCTTGACCAAGCACATGCGGCTTTAACTGAAGACTGGGGGTGGGGGATAGAAGAAAAAAAATCCGGCTGCCATTTCAGGAGCTCCAAGCACCGGCTCGTTCGCGAACGACACATCACTCATTGTGGCGCTCCGTATGTTTCCCGAAAAATAGTTCATATGCCAAGATTATATTCTCGCAAATTTAACGTTCGTAAGGCGAAAAGTTTGTTCGCTAAAGCGTTCGTAAGCCGAGTTATCACTGTACCTTTTCTAGAAGTATTTTTATAGCAAACTAGAAACGCTACCAAAGTCATTCACAAACAAAACCGATGCTAGTAAACAAAAGAGTTATGTTTGACAAGCGCGAAACTGAAATTTGCAATTACCTGTATAATTCTTTTTGAATCTCAGAATTTCTCTTCATTTCCTGTTCCAGACGAGAATCCAACGCCATTTTCTGCCCTGCTAATTCCTCCGCTTTCTTTTTCTCCATTTCCACCTGAATGAAAGAAAGACAACTCGTTCAACCCATCCGGCATCGAGCGTATCGAACAATCCACAAGTAGATCCAAAATGCGATTTTTCAAGAGCCACCTGGTTGTTCATTTCATTTTTTTCCTTTTCCAGCTCTGCTAGACGAAGTCCTAACTTGGAGCGGCTCTTCAGTTCCTCTTCCCACATGAGTTGGGTGTCCTGGGCGCTGTTTGATAACATGCTGTGCTTTTGTACCTGAACAGAAAAAAAAATAAAACAAAAATACAATCTACAATATTAGTTTACCTTCTCTTTGCACATTTCTATATTGGATAAGGTGGAGAAAAGTACTGCCGCTCACCTCTTTGCTGAGTTGATCCTCCAGTGTAAGCTTCCGGCTTTGAAGTTTGGTCACCAAGTCCTCCAATTGAGCTCTCATCTATTAAAATACAGTGATACCTCGGTTTACAAACGCTTTAGCTAATGAACTTTTCCTTTATGATAATAATAATAATAATAATACATGAACATTAAATTCGCAAGAATATAATCTTGGCAAACGAACTAGTTTTCGGGCTTAGCGGACTAGTTTTCGGCAGAAGAACATCAAACCACGCGGCCGAACAGCGCCACAGTGGCTGCTGGATTTCTCTGAGTGCATACGTGGCATGCGTGGTTTGCTATCGAGTGGATACTTTTGCTTTTTTGGGACCGAGAAAGACCCCACCACAGACTAGTGTTCAGCTGAAGAGGACACAAAACAAAATTAAGGCAGAGTGTAGACTGCAAAGTTAAAATATCCCATCAATCAGCGTTGTGTGGCTGCGACACACAACGATTCACCATGGCGTTATTGATGTAGTTTACCTTATAATTTCGCCATCAACATGGTGTTTTCAGCCGAAAAAAGTACCCAAAATGCATTGTGTGCCGCTTTCTCGGTCAGGGGCGTTCCCTCCGTGACGTCACGTCTGACATCGTCATCAACTCGAAAACAAGACTTCATGAATATTCAGCGGGAGTCTTAAAATGTAAAATATAGCTATTTGTAAAATACGCTCAGTAGAAGTCATTTGAAGTGCTTTTACAAATTATGGACGCAACTTGTCCGTAGGTGTCGGTTGTCCTTTAATTGAGGTTGAACACGCATCCAATGCACTCACTCACCCTTGCTTCATCTTGGGCCGCCTTCTGAAGCGCATCAAATTTGTTGGAGTGTTGCTTTGCAGAAGCCTCCAGCCTGATGTTGTGGAGCTCCAGTCTAAGGCGGCGCACGGCCACGTGAGATTTTGGCTCAAGAAAAACATACGAGGACGGACGGACCGTGTTGTTGGGTTTACCTTTGCACATCCTCCTCGAGCTTTTTGGTGAGATCGTTGGAGAGATCCGCAGCAGCCTGAGCTTCCTTCTGTTTCCGCGCTGCAACGCTCAATTCGTTTTCCCTTTCGTCCAAAAGACTCGTTCGCTCCATCATTTCCTTCTCCGCTTGGACGCATTGGGCTTCCTTTTCCCGCAGCTACATTTTAACAGGCATTTTTTTTCTCAGCGATCGTGTAATAATAATAATAATAATAATAATAATAATAATAATAATAATAATACATGTCATTTATAAGCACCTTTCAAAAATCTCAAGGTAACTCGGATAGCAAGCTAGCTAGCTAAAAATAGCTAACTAGGCCTTCACTCAACCCGGAAGTAACTCAGATAGAAAACTAGCGAGCTAATAGACGGCTAATAGAGCGCTAAGTAACTCGAATTGAAAGCAGGCTAGCTAATAGATAGCTAACAGATAGCTAGCTAGGCCTTCACTCAACCTGGAAGTATTTCAGATAGAAAGCTAGCTAATTAATAAGACAGCTAATAGATAGTTAAGTGACTCGGATAGAAAGCTAGCTAGCTAATAGATAGCTAAGAAACAGCGAGCTTGGCCTTCACTCAACCCGGAAGTAACTCCGATAGAAATGACGGCAACGGTCACCGCGCCCTTGTTTTTACCTTTCCTTTCAGATTTTCAATGTCTTGCAGGAGCCGAGTTTTCTCTTCCTCCAAATCGGTGCGATACCTTGTGCTGAATTCCAAAGAAGCTTCACACTTGGACAGCTTCTTTAATGTGTCATCCAACTCCTGCTGCACCTGCCTCTGATGACCCTGCCACACCGGAAACAAAATTACAGACAAATACAGAAATATTCCATCACGTCATGTACACACAAAATAAGCTTAATAGCTATTTAGCTAGATAGATAGCTAGCTAGCTAGACACAGCTAGCTAGCTATAGATAGATCGCTAGCTAGATAGCTCTAGATTGATTGCTAGCTAGCTAGTTATATAGATTGCTAGCTAGACCGCTAGCTAGATAGATTGCTAGTTAGCGAGCAGTCTAAGAGCAATAATTAACAAATTCCGGACAAAAACAGAAATACTGCATCACGTCACGTACACAAAAAAAGCTAAATATCTATCTAGCTAGCTTGATAGCTAGCTAGACAGCTAGAGACAGCTAGCTAGCTAGATAGATAGATAGATCGCTAGCTAGCTAGGTCGCTAGCTAGCTCGATTGATTGATAGACAGACAAACAATCAATCAACACATTCGCCGCCATTCCCAAATTTATTCGGGAATTGAAAAGTGTGACGGGGAGCGCCATTCCAAAATTTGTTCTGGTTTTGGGTTTTCTTGCGGGTGGTGCCGATAAAGCGCTGGTCAGACCTCTGGTGTTTTTTTCCCCTTCCACGAGGGGGCCCCATTTGCCTTTTGTCCGTGTTAGCGCTTTGTTACAGCTTCAGTTGTCGCTAAAGCGATATATAAATCAATATGTATGGATTGTATTTTGTACAGCTGTCCCCATTTCAAGATCAGATAACTCCAGAGCCATATAACTTAGGAATTAACTTTTTGTTTCTGATGAAAGAAGAGACTAACGTTTCTAACGCTGAATGGAATGTTTATGTCGTTCTAAAACTGAATATTCTATGGGTCCTTCAATTTGAGTGACAATGACAAAAACCCCGAATACTGGAGTGGACACATTTTTGCACATCGTCTGGCAGTGAATGAGTGAACCAATGATTTATTCAGTGATTAATTGGGCGCCGTTTCCTTTTATCCACGACGGGTCCCACCTGTCTCTCCATCTTCTCCTGCTCCAATTTATGAACCAGCGTTTCGAGTTGTGTGGCCTTATAGTTGAACTCCTTCTGCCTCGCTTGCGCCTCCTGCACCCTTTCCTCGGAATCGCTTCGAAGCTTAAACAACAAGTCATCGAAAGTCTTTTTGGCGTCGGTCAAAGCATTCTCGTCGGCGACGGCCTTTTTTTGCGCCTCCTCCAGCCGTTGCCGTAGCAAAGCGACTTCGTTTTGAAATTGGCTGAGCTGCTCCTGAGCGGTTCCTTGGCGCGACGTGGCCCGAGCAACCAGCTCCTTCTCGGCCTGGAGGGCCGTTTCCAGCTCTTTGACCTGCGAAGCCGTCTGCTCGCTGTCGCGCTGCAAGTTGTTCAGCTGCGTGGTCGTCTCGGTCATCTGGACCTCAAATCGATGTGCTTTGCTCTCCATGGTGTTTGCGTTTGTTTTCGCCTTGGAAAGCTTCTGGGATAGTTTGTTGATGGCTTCGCGTTGACAGGATATTTTGCCTGGGAAGAAACAAACTGTTGGAACTAGTTTATATATACATCCTAAAAACATCCACTGTTATTTCATTTCTACTTATTTTTATCAGTTAGTTAGTCTATATATGTATGTAGTTTAGTTATTTGTATATGTTAGTTTAGGATATATTTATGTAGCTCAGTTAAAACCTTAAAGGACAACCGACGTCTCCGGACAAGTTGTGTCCATAATTTGTAAAATGGCTTCAAATGACTTGTACTGAGCGTATTTTAATAAGATTCCACCGCATATAGCTATATTTTACCTTTTAAGACTCGCGCTGAATATTCCGGAAGTCTTGTTTTTGTGTTGGTGACGAGTCCGTATGTGACGTCACTAAAGGACCGAAAAAAGACACATTGTAGCAGTCCTTCCATCACCTCAATGTATTTTGATGTACTTGTTTGGTCTGAAACCCTTGTGTTGCACCCAAAAGCCGCCAGAAGAGGGCGTCCAAGGTCCATACAAGGAATTTATTAGCCTGTGGAAACGGAGGTGGCAACAGGAGGTCGCCATTTTGTGCCTCTTTTCTGGGACGCTACATTGCAGTCCAGATGCCTCAAAATGACACGGAATAAATTCTTTAATCGATTGTAAACATGTATGCTTTCCTCTTCAGAACTATTTGAATCATATTCATAACTGGATGTGTAACAAGAAAGCATATTCTCCGAATCTGAAGCCATTGTTTTGATTCTCCAGCAATGCAAGATGAAAATGGCCAATTCGCAGCTCCATTTTTTTGCAGATTTTGGACACCAAGTCATTTTTATTGGTGTTTTGCATTTGAATAAAAATAACATACTGCGTGTTTTGGGTATTTTAGATGCTATAACACATTTTTCTGATGTCGGTTAAGAAACAAAAAAGTGACGTCGGTTGTCCTTTAAGACTCGTGTTGAATATTCAGGAAGTCTTGTTTTCGAGTTGGTGACGATTCCTGACGTGATGTCACGTCAGGAAAGCTCCTGACCGAGAAAGCAATACACAATGCATTTTAGGTACTTTGTTTGGTCTGAAAACTTTGTGTCGTCGTTTTGGGTATTTTAGATGATCTAAAACGTTTTTCTGATGTCAGTTAGGAAACAAAAAAAATGGTGTCGGTTGTCCTTTAAGCTATCTTGTTTCAGTGATCTGATCTGATTTCAGTGAGCTGATAGGTTCTTTTCAAAATGATGTCACTCCTGTGGCCTATATCTGTTGGAGACTACTTTCTCCCTGGCTCTCTTGGCCCCCTCTGCTCTTGCCCCGAAGAGCATACCTATTTCTCTGCCTGCCTAAGAAATAAATTATCTTTTTGTATATCACCTTGCTTCCTGCTGATTAAATATTACCACCAACGCCAACGAAGAACAGAACCAGGAGAAGAACAACAATTGATCCAATACAAACTTTGGAGACAAGACGGCCCGCCGGAAGAGTAGAGGAGTTAAGAACTGACTTGCAAGATGCTGGTTTTCATCCTTCTCTTGATGAAGAGCTTTCTCCAGTTCCGAACGAGCTCGCTCGGCCTCGGTCAGGCAGTTGCGGGTAAACTGAGCCTCGGTTGCTAAATTGTTGTGGGCATGCTGCTCGGTCTCCAGGTGGTCGCTCACTAGTTTGAGCTCATACCTCAGCGAGGTAATCGTATTGTTCCAGTCCAACGTATTTTGGTTCTCGTTGTTCTGTGCAAGTTTGAGTTCCTGCTGAAGATCTTCGACCTGGTCCTTGAGGTCTTCAATCTCTGTGGCGAGGTCTCTCTGTTTGCTACTGCAGTCGGCCTGTACGACCTCGAGTTCCGTTCTCAGTTTCTCCTGAAAGATAAGAGAAGAATCTTAATAACGGCTGCGATGGGAGCGGTATCTTCAGAACAGTTGTTAGAGATGTTTGGTCGGACACTGTGAACAAAGGCTCGGACATAGGAAGATTGTATTTTACTGCCGGTAGGGGACGTAGACGTTCATGACCGACGCCCAACATCTACAGCCCTCTGCCAAGCTACTTTTTGAGAGTAGAGTGATACGGCTTACGAATGCTTTAGCTAACGAACTTTTCGCCTTACATTTTAGACTTTTTAATTGGTTGTCCTTTCCATGAACTGATAAATGTGTAACCTGGCTAATGACTTCTTCCTGTGAAGGAGTTTACCAAGTCTTAAATTAGGCCAGATCTCCTACATGAAGATGACAGTTTAACAGGCTGTGTCTGTTTACCTCAGATTGACCCCAGTTTTCAGTGCTTTCCTTCTGGGCCTTCTAAGCATGAAACTTAAATATCGGATTGGATTTGCCTTTATTAGTCTCGCAGTGGAGAAATTTACATTTCACAGCAGCAAAGTTATGATAACTTCTTTTCTGTCTATTCTTGATCAAGTTTATTCAGATGCGTTTCAAGGAGGTGAGATTCGTACCTCGTTATTTTTGCTCCGTTTGAACTCTTCTTCCAACTCTTTTTGCTTCAAGAGGTAACTGTTGAGAATCTGATGGTGTGCATTCAGCTCGTTACGTTTCTGCGCCCAACGCAGTTCCACCTGTTTCCGATCCTCCTCAAGCTGGAGCATGCGAAAAACATCAAACAAATGTTAGAATAAGTAAAAAAGAAAAGAACGCTGCCATTCCTCACCTTCTTATTGGTACTTCTAAGCAACGAGATGGTATTCATGGCCTTTTCCAGCTGCTCTCTTTAATGGGCAAATAAGTGAACAAGTCAATGCCGCCAATCCATTTCACAAAAGACAATTACAGACGCTTCCTAACTTACGAACGAGATACATTCCGGATGGTTGTTCGTAAGGTGAATTTGTTCGCAAGTTGCTTCAGTGCTATATTTTGGGTGGAATGTCTAAGGCTTATACAAGTATGTTGAACGTTTATATAAGTATGTTTAAGTCTTTTATAAGTAACCAGTATTGGTTTATACTGAAAAATAAACATATAATAAAATAGATGCTCTACAAAGATATGTACATGTACAACTGGACAGAATATGACATAGGTTACGACAAAACTGTTCAAATGTACCGTTGTTCGTAAGTAGGGGAGTGTCTTATCAAATCAAAGGTATCGCATTTGAGCAAAAGACAACACATTTCATTTTGGAATACACATCAGTCACAGGTGTCAAAGTCAAGGCCCGGGGGCCAAATTTGGTCTGCCACATCATTTTATTCGGCCCACGAAAACAAATCAAACTTGTGAAATTCCATGATGCTTGCAAAACTCTGAACCAAAATTTAAAATTGTGCCATGTAAACCACAATAACATCTTCAAATTTGAAAATTGGTTCTTCATTAACTCATTCTCTGCCATTCCCAAATTTATTCTGGAATTGAAAAGCGTGACTTGGAGCGCCATTTCCGAATTTGTTCAGGTTTTGTTTTTTTTCTTGCCTATAAAGCGCTGGTCAGACCTCTGGCAATGTTTTTCTGCTTTGCTACAGCTTCAGCAGTTGTTAAAGCGCTATATAAATCAATGTATGGATTGCATTGTATTTTGGACAGCCGCCTCCATTTCAAGCTTATCTAACTCCAGACCTATCCAACGTAGGAATTAACTGTTTTTTTTCTGAGGAAAGAAGAGAGTCTGTGGTTTTTAACGTTGAATTGAATGTTTATGTCGTGCTAAAACTCAATATTCTGTGGGTCCTGCAATTTGAGTGAAAATGACAAAAACCCTGGCACTGGAGTGGACACATTTTTTGCACATCGTCTGGCAGGGAATGAGTTAATTTGTTGTGTGCTTTATATGAAATATGTGGAGGGGATGAAACATTCTATTGGCTTCCTCAAATTCATATCCCCTGCCACCGAGAGGAAAGTGTAACTACAATGTGGCCAGCAGAAAAAAAATGAGTTTGACACTCTTGACTTAAAAAAAATGTATTATTATTATTATTATTATTATTATTATTATTATTATTAAGTGAAGAGGAAAAAAAGAAGTCATTGTTACATGAGCTCCGTGACATCACTTTTTGACTTCATCTTGCTTTGCTCCAAGACGCGATTTGTCAAATCCACTTGTCTCAGCCTCTGTCTCAAAGCGCTATGGTGACCATTTGCTTTCAGCAAGTAGCGCTCATCCAAGTCCCTCGGTTTCTTCTTACTTCTGGAGTCTGAGGATTATCAAATAGGTGGATCATCGAGGAGTCAAATAAGGGCAGAAGGAATTGCATTGTGTCTTTGTAGATCTGGAGAAAGCGTATGACAGGGTGCCCGGAGAAGAGCTGTGGCATTGCATGAGGAAGTCTGGAGTGACGGAAAAGTATATCAGAGCGGTGCAAGACATGTATCATGACTGTAAGACAGTTGTGAGGTGCGCTGTCGGTGTGACGGAGGAATTCAAGGTGGAGGTGGGACTCCACCAGGGGTCAGCTCTGAGCCCCTTCTTGTTTGCTATGGTGATGGACAGGCTGACAGACGATGTTAGACAAGAACCTTCTTGGACCATGATGTTTGCAGATGACATTGCGATCTGTAGCGAGAACGGGGAGCAGGTGGCGGAGAAACTAGAGATGTGGAGATATGCCCTGGAAAGGAGAGGAATGAAGATCAGTCGCAGCAAGACGGAATATATGTGTGTGAATGAGAGGGATCCAAGTACAAGCGTGATGCAACAGGGAGAAGAGATAAAGAAGGTGGAGGATTCTAAGTACTTGGGGTCAACCGTCCAGAGCAATGGAGAGTGTGGAAAAGAGGTGACGAAGCGTGTCCAGGCCGGCTGGAGAAAAATGTCACGTGTGATGTGTGATAGAAGGATTTCAGCTAGGATGAAAGGAAAAGTGTATAAAACAGTGGTGAGACTAGCCATGATGTTTGGACTGGAGACAGTGCCACTGAAGAAAAGACAGGAAGCAGAGCTGGAGGTAACAGAGCTGAAGATGTTGAGGTTTTCTTTGGGAGTGACCAGGTTGGATAGGATCAGGAAGGAGTACATTAGAGGGACAACTCATATTAGAGGCTTTGGAGACAAAGTCAGACTGAGATGGTTTGGACATGTCCAGAGAAGACAGAGCGACTATATCGGGAGAAGGATGCTGAACCTTTAACTGCCAGGCAGGAGATCGAGAGGAAGACCGAAGAGGAGGTTTATGGATGTGGTCAAAGACGACATAAAGGTAGCTGGTGTGAGAGGAGAGAATGCACAAAACTGGGTTAGATGGAGGACACTGATTCGCTGTGGCGACTCCTGAAGGGAAAAGCCGAAAGGAAAAGAAGAAATAACATTTGGCTTTCCAATTCAAAGTACCTGAGATGGATGCATCCAGCGTCCGAACGTGGAGGGCAATGTCGGAGTCCTCTGACATGCTAATATCGTCCGTATCTTTGGTTAGATCTTCTTCAGTGGTCTGATGAAAGAAAACAGGTTACATCGTTCACACATTCGGAACGTTGAAATAAATATAATGACATCTTTTGAACACATCAAAACTTACTGTGAGAGTGCTCGTTGTTCTTTTCAGATATTCCGATGATTGCTCCCTGATGTGGAGAAAGAGGGAAAATAGCAGCTAGTGGAGTAATTGAACTTCCATCATTGTGTCAATGTCCGGTAAAAACATATTTCTAAAAATGTGGTTTTCATGTCGTTAAAAAAAAAAAAAGTTGATCTTCCAACTTTCTCTTCAACATCTCGCTTCCTGATGATTTAACCATCCTCTGCCATCCATCAAAATAAACCCATCATTATTTCATTTCATTTATAAGCGCCTTTCAAAACTCTCAAGGTCACTTTACAGTCGCAGGATCGGTTTTAATGTGGGTGAGCAACGGCAGCCACATGCGCCAGCATTCACTCAACCCAGAAGTGACTCAAATAGATAGAAAGCTGGCTAGCTAACAGATAATAATAATAATAATAATACATGTAATTTCTAAGCGCCTTTCAAAACTCTCAAGGACACTTTACAGTCATAGGATTTTTTTTGTGCGGGTGAGCAGCGGCAGCCATTCGCGCCAGCGTTCACTCTACCCGGAAGTAACACAGCAGCAAAGTTATGAAAGGAAGAGGAAAGGAAACAAAGGAATAGACAGCAAATAGATAGCTAGCTACGTAACCAGCTAGGTAGCCAACTAGAAAGCTAATAACTAGCTAGTTAGATAGCCGGCTACAAATAGAAAAAAAATAGATAGCAAACTAGGATCGTTAACAGATAGCCAGCTACATAGCGAGCTAGCTAGCCAGATAGCTATAAGGCGCACCTACCGTTTTAAAAGTGAAGACAAAATAAGGTACTTGTACGTTTTATCTGATGGCACTACATAGTGCTGTTTGGAAAATATAAACATCCAATGTATCCTACAGATTACTAGACAACGGTCTTAAGATACCTTCTGTCATCTTCTGACATATCACTTGAGGTGCCGTCAAATCCAAAGTGATCCCTGCAGATTTCACCGTTGCTACGAATGACTCGGAGGTCACGAGGTTCAGTAACAGCAGTCAGCTGAGAGCTGTTCTCAGCCTGGTCATCAGGTCTGATGTCCAAGAATAGCTGATGGGCGACTTGTGGCTCCTCTGCCTGGTCATCGGTTCTGATGTCAAAGGACAGCAGATGGGCGAGTTCTGGTTCTTCTGCCTGGTCATCGGGTTTGATGTCCAAGGACAGTAAAGGGGCAAGTTCTGGTTCTTCTGCCTGGACATCAGGTATGATGTCCAAGGTGAACTGATGGTCAAATTGTGGTGCTACTTTCTGGTCATTGGGTATGATGTCAAAGGACAGAGGTTGGACAAGTTCTGGTTCTTCTGCCTGGATATCGGGTTTGATGTCCAAGGAGAGCTGATGGCCAAATTGTGGTTCTAGTGCCTGGTCTTTGGGTTTGATGTCCAAGGACAGCGGACGGGCAATTTGTGATTCTTCTGCCTGGAATTCGGGTCTAATGTCAAAGGACAGTTGATGGGCGAGTTGCGATTCTTCAGCCACGCCAGCAGGTCTGATGTCCAAGGACAGATTGGCGATTTCTGGTTCTTCTGTATGGAAATCGGGTCTAATCTCAAAGGACAACTGATGGGCGAGGGGTGATTCTTCAACCAGGCCAGCAGGTCTGATGTCCACGGACAGCTCATGTGCGAGTTGGGATTCCACGCTGCCGCCCGAATAGAAAAGTCATTGTTTCTTTTTTTTTAACACATCGCACGTACAAAACCACACATTTGACAGGGGCATATGCAAAATGGCGCATACCTTTGAGAGGTGACCGCTTTCTCTACTTGTAAAGAGGATTCAGTTCGATCGGCTAATCCGGCTTCGGGTTGCTCAAATGTTGGCCCCTGTAAGGCCCTTCGACCTGCGTCGCAGGTAGCACTGAGCTTCTTCAATGTCCAAGGAGTCTCGTGAGCCACCTGAAAAAATAAGACGTAGCAGCAAAGAGAATGTATGGGAAGCTAGCTTCACGCTAACAAATAATTTGCATGCAAATGGTTTGTTTTGAAAGGTGCAATTTCCAAAGCCTTTGAGCAACGGATTCAGAAACAAATGGTGGGAAAACAGATAATTTTGGGGGGGGGGGAACAGATTAAAGGCTTTTCCAATCATTTCAATGGGGAATGAGGATTTGAGATGCAAATATCTTCAGCAATGGAAGTCAATTCGTATAATAACGCACCACCGTAAAGCGAATATCAACCTTACCTCAGGTTCTTCTAACTGAATGTTGTGACAAGGCCGAACTCCGGTGTCGTCGGGTGTGTCGTGACCAATAAGGAAACCTGTGGAACCAAAGTCGACATCGCTCTCCTTTTCGGTGAACGAATCTGTTGTGTCACTCATGAGTGATGCTTCTACTTCCCGAAGCATGATGTTCTCTCGACCGGGTAACTGACAGTCTGCTATCATCTCCTCTTGGAGTTCTCTACCAGGCGGTTCCACCGCTAAGTCTTGTGATTCAGTCACGCAATCGTGGGGTAGATGAAGTGACCGAAGAGATTGCACATCCTCTTCTTCATCGCTTGAATCGCCTTTGTAGGGCGAGGTGGCGTCACTCTGCTTTTCGTCATTCACGCTTACTGATTTGGACAGTGCATTAAACATCCCTTTAAAACCTTGAACGACGTTAGTTAAAATGGTTTTATCGTCCCCATTTTCCTCTTCTTCATTAAGTTTCTCATTGCAGATCCCAGGTTGAGATGGATCCTTAAAAGATGGGGGTGGGCAAAGCAAGGCACAGCAAGAAAACAAGCTTTAACCTTCATGAATAAAATGTTTGAAAATTCAATAGCTACATGGATACAACTTAATACGATCCTAACATTGCTTCACAATACAGTGATACCACGGTTTACGAACTTCTTGGCTTACGAACTTTTCGGTTTACGAACGTTAAATTTATGAACATTTTACCTTGGCATACAAACTAATTTTTGGGATACACACGGAGCCCCACAATGAGTGATGCGAACGAGCCTGTTCTAACAAGAAAATGGCAGCCAACTCATATATTCCCGCCCCCAGTCTTCGGTTTCAACCCACGTGATTGGTCAAGAATGCAGCAGTGAGGGGTGGGGGGGGGGTTTACAGCCAGAAAGAGTGAGGCCGTTCTCCAAAAAGAAAATGGCAGCCAACTTTTTTTTTTGTCCTCTATTCCCGGCCTCCAGTCTTCAGTGAAAGCCGCGTGATTGGTCAAGAACGCAGCAGTGAGGGGAGGTGGTTTAAACATTAAAGAGACAGGCAGACGACAGAGAGAGAGTGGGAAAATGGAGAGAAAACTGAAATTCGCACTGGTTTTTTTAACTTCGATAGTTCAATGGCAGAGTGTAGACTGCAAGGTTAAAATTCCCATCAATCGGGCTCCACAAATAACCCGCACAAGCCATCTGTACACCTGATGCAAAAAGCTATCAACCCAGCTAAACAGAACTCAATTGATGAGGAACAAGGTAAAATTATCGCAGAGAAAACCGACAAGAGATCATTCCTCAAGATGGTGAAAGAAGAAGGCTACATTCCCCATCAAGTGTTTCATGCTGATGAAAGCGGCCATTCTATTCCATCAAGCCATCAACGATCATCACAAAGGTAAATAAAACAACTTTATTCTACTGTATAGTTAATTTCTTTAATTATAATACCATATCACATTTATTATACATATAATAAGGCATATTTTGTGTAGTTTTCAGGCTTAAAAATGAGAAATTAGTAAATGATGTTTTATAGGGAACTGGGAACAGATTTTAATTTTTTCCGATGGGAAATTAATTTTTGGGATACACACTTTTCACCTGACACACTGTCTGGGAACCAATTTAGTTTGTAAGCCAAGGTATCACTGTACAGATCGCGGGTGTGCTGGAAAGTTCCACTGGGCGACAAGATTGTATTATTAAAAATAAGAACTTGATGAGAATGATGTATGTCGCGTGCCACACACAGCACTCAAAATAGACGTGTGTGTGTGTGTGTGTGTGTGTGTGTGTGTGTGTGTGTGTGTGTGTGTGTGTGTGTGTGTGTGTTTGTGACATGATCACCTGTTGGCGTAACTTGTCAGAAGAAAAATGACTTTTGGCATCACTTTCCAGTCTTGAGACTGCGGGGCCGCCTGAAGAAGAGGTGAGATTTTTACACAGACAACATTTACTCACAACTCGGTCGGCTAACAAAAAGCGAGTGTTTTTACCTTCTCTAACTGCTTCCTGAATCTGCGGTACGTCTTTTTTGGCCTCATTACAAAATGAAATCAAACTGTCTCCATCCCAATCTGAATCTGAAGGAGTCCAATTGAATGACAAACGTCATTAAAAAAAAGGACAAGTGTCTACACGGGCCTGTTTCAATTTGACACTAAAGTGGAAATCTGAAAAAGAAAGGCCAGTTGAGTTTTACCATCGCTCTCTTGAAGAATCACATTTGGGGAACGGCGATGTCCAGGTGAACTTGGAGATGCAACAGCCTTTTTGTCATCGGGGATGATTGTTACTGGCAGAGCAACGGGCACTTTTGGAGACACATAAACCACATCTTCTTTAAAGGACAACCGACGTCTCCGGACAAGTTGTGTCCATAATTTGTAAAATGGCTTCAAATGACTTCTACTCAGCGTATTTGACAAAGATTCCACCGCATATAGCTATATTTTACGTTTTGTTTGAAGTATTTGAAGTATTGTTTTTGAGTTGGTGACAAGTCCTCACGTCACGGAAGGAACGCCCCTGACCGACAAAGGACACATTGTAGCAGTCCTTTCATGGCGTCAATGCATTTTGCGGTACTTTGTTTGGTCTGAAAACGTCATGTTGATCACGAAATTAGAAGGAAAACGATGATGAATCGTTGCGTGTTGCATCAAGACTTCTACAGTGTATTTGGCATTCGCTGACAAAACTTCCCAGGAGACAATTTCCACTGAGCTTTGTCAACATCTTCTGCCTTTTTTTGGGTACTTTGAGTACTAAAGAGTTTGTCACTACATTTCTCTCCAGATGCATCAAAATGACCAGAATAAATCCTTTAATCGATTGCAAACATGTATGCTTTCCTCTTCAGAAGTATTTGAATCATATTCATAACTGGATGAGTAACAAGAAAGCATCTTTTCTGAATCTGAAGCCATTGTTTTGATTCTCGAGCAAGGCAAGACGTCTTGGGGTGACGCCACAAACAAGGGGGCGGGACCTTGTGAAACTGGCCACTTCCGGTTTCAATTTTTTTTTGCAGTTTCAGCACACTTGAAGTCATTTTTATTGGTATTTTGCATTTGACTAAAAATATCATACTGCGTGGTTTGGGTATTTCAGATGCTATAAAACGTTTTTCTGACGTCAGTTAGGAAACAAAAAAAGTGATGTCGGTTGTCCTTCAAGAGATGAACTGGGCTGAAATTCCTCTTTGCATCCTGGTAGATTTCCATGATTGATATTGCGAGATTTTTCCGTCTCTGATTTTTAATTGCAAAGAAACACAGGCACAATGTGTGGTATTCAATCATGAAATGTGCGATGGATTTGGATTTTGGTGGGGCTTGTGTTTCAGCGAGGGCTGCAGTTTTACATTTCTAAAAGTTACCTTCATTACAGTCTGGTTGTCCAAAACCTAAATCTTCCATCGGTTCTGTCAAACAAACCAAGTAAGATGTTAGACAAGGACACATGCTAGGAAATAAAAATGAAAGTGACTTACCAAGCTGTTCGATACTTCCCTCTTCACATTTGCTTGAAAGTAACCCCCATTTGTTCAGGTCAGTCTAGTGAAAGGGAGGAGGTGGAATTCAACATTTTTTTTGAAAATCTATTTGGCAAGAGTTATCCTGTATTCTTATGTTAGGCTTACCTGTGTTTTAAGTTCATCGTTTATACAATGCTCAGGTCTTGCATCCACACGTTTGGTGATGGGTAAATAGATACCTGTTAAACAAATCAAAAGCAGTCAGGTCTACATTGCCTGAAAATGATGTCATGTAACCATCGACTGAAACCAAAGTATACTTTGACCAAATACATCACAAAATAGGAAATTGCTAAACAACCCCCCTAATAAACCACATTTGGTGACACGAATTTTGCCACCGTATCCATTTCTTCTGAAGCAAACAACATTTAAGAAACGTCGCCGACGTATGGCTGGATGCCTCAAACTGACGTCTCATGGGTCGATTAAAAAATACAATCTAGCTAGCTTTCGATACCATTCGGCGGTTTGAGTTTAAACATCAAAATACTGAATGACAATCGTCAAATTAAAAACGAGTCAACAAAGGAGATTGCAATGTACATCATCATTTAAAAATAGACACAACGATTTTTAACAACGATTTTTTTTCTGTAAGGAGGACAAAACATACCTGCGTGACATGATCACACGAATATGGCCTCACGTAAAACGTCGGAAACGAGTCCATTGGCACACGCTAACACATTAGCTAAACATCAGCAGCTTGACACTTTTAACATTGCGGAGGTGGTGTAGGGTGCACTAGTAAAACGGTTATTATAAACGTCACAAACAGTAATGCTAACTCATTTAGAACTTTAGAAACTTGGGTCGAATGGGCTACAGAAAGCGCGTAGCAAAATGGATTTGTAACAAGTTACGAACTAGCTTGCTAGCTAGCTAGCAACAGTAACAAACCGTTATTCCACAATTGCGGCCCACTTTACATTTCAATAAATTGAGGTTTGCTTCAATAGAATGGCCACGACATTTAAGTAGAAATAAGCACCGCAAACTGGGTCATTTTCGTTGTGTTTTTGAGACGGACGATGTCGTTTTAAAATTCAGAAAAAAAGGTTTCCCATTCCATTCGATTTGCACACCTGTACCATACACAACAGGCGTGTTGATATTTTTAGTACAGTATACTAAAAACGAAAACATTGCAACAAACAAAAAAGCATTTTCTATTATGTATAGACTACTTTGTTTTTAACTTTTGACCCACCCCCTGTCATTTTTTTCTGCTTTAGATTGCAAATTTCCCGATTGTTGGACCATTAAAGGCTTTCTGATTCTGATCAAACAGGGAATAAAAAAAGCTATTATTCCTATGACTGTAAAATATAGAATACTTTGTTTTTATGTTTTGACCCCCTGTCAATTTTGTTGCTGTAGATTGCAACTTTCCCTATTTTGGGACTATTAAAGGCTTTCTGATTCTGATCTTCTCCTTTGGGCTTTTCCCTTCAAGGGGTCGGTCGCCACAGCAAATCAGTGTCCTCCATCATTAGAGGTTTGATCCGCATGTTTGTTTTGGACAAGCTTTTACGTCGGATGCACTTCCTGACACAACCCTCTGTATTTATCCGGGCTTGGGACCGGCACAAGAAGACTTATGTCCCTTTGTGGCTACAGAACAAACAACTCGCTCAGTAAAAGGCTCCCAAACACAAAATGGTCATCGGCACAGCAACATTCAAAAAAGTAAAAAACTACTTTCTGATTCTGATCAAACACGGAAAAAAAGTTCTTATCCTGTGACTGTAAAGTGTCCTTGAGAGTTTTGAAAGGTGCTTAGAAATTCAATGTATTATTATTATTATTATTATTATTATTATTATTATTATTATTATTATTATTAATTCAGTCGTTCTTTTGCACCAATTATGTGACACAGAAGAGGATTGTTTAAAAGTTTGGACTTAATTTGTAGACCCAACACACCTGCGTGATAAACACTCGGGTTAAAACTAAATGAAGACACACAAGAAAATCAGTCATGTAAAAGCATCACCATCTTTGCTTGTGGATGGTCCTTCCAAAGCTTTGAGAGCTTCGATTGGCCGATCCGGTTTTAATTTGATGGGCTTCGCACATACAGCGGCAGGAGGTGGGGAGGTCACGTGCTTCCTTTTGATGGAGTTCTCAGTAATAAGGACTGTGCATCTGCAACAGAGTCAAGGAAATGACACAGTCACCGTGTTTTGAGTCAGAAATGCCGCATAGGAGAAGAGGTTGAAAAACACAGTGGGAGCTCCTTGCTGAGAGTGAAGCCAACACATGATCGTCGAGTTCAGACTAAATATTTCCCATAGAAAACAATGCAGGTTAAAGGACAAGCGACGTCTCCGGACAAGTTATGTCCATCATTTGTAAAATGGCTTCAAATGACTTCTACTGAGCGTATTTTAAAAAGATTCCACCGCATATAGCTATATTTTACCTTTTAAATATATTCAGGAAGTCTTGTTTTTGAGTTGGTGACGAGTCCTCACGTTACGTCACTGAAGGAACGCCCCTGACCGACAAAAGGACACATTGTAGCAGTCCTTCCATCACGTCAATGCATTTTGCGTTACTTGTTTGGTCCGAAAACTTTGTGTTGTACCAAAAAGAGCCAGAAGAGGGCGACAAAGCTCTGTGTAAGGAATTACTCAGCCTGTCGAAACGGGCTGATTAATTCCATACACAGAGCTTTGTCGCCATTTTCTGCCTCTTTTTGAGTGCTACATTCCCCCCCCCCCATTACCTCAAAATGGCACGGAATAAATTCTTTAATCGATTGCAAACATGCAAAGTATGCTTTCCTCTTCAGAACTATTTGAATCATATTCATAACTGGATGAGTAACAAGAAAGCATCTTCTCCGAATCTGAATCCATTGTTTTGATTCTCGAGAAAGGCAAGACGTCTTGGCGTGACGTCACAAACTGGGGGCGGGACTTTCTGATTTTTTTTTGCAGATTTTGGACACTTTTAAGTCATTTTTATTGGTGTTTTGCATTTGACTAAAAATATCATACTGCATGTTTTGGGTATTTTAGATGCTATAAAACGTTTTTCTGATGTCAGTTAAAAAACCAAAAAGTGACGTTGGTTGTCCTTCAAAGTGTCCCAAAACTGTTACAAAACGAGCTCGGAACTGGGCAGATTCAGAAAGTCCCGCCCCCTTGTTCGTGACGTCACTATTGGTCACACACACTGCCCTGTTCCAGAATCAAAACAATGGCAGAGGCAGAATGGCAACACCATTTTTTGTTTCCTAACTGACATCAGAAAAACGTTTTATCAATAAATTCCATACATGGAGCTTTGTCGCCCTCTTCTGCCTCTTTTTGGTGCAACACGAAGTTTTCAGACCAAACAAGTACAACAAAATGCATTGACGTGATGGAAGGACTGCTACAATGAGTCCTTTTTTTTCGGTCAGGGGGGTTCCTTCAGTGACGTCACGTACAGACTCGTCACCAACTCAAAAACAAGACTTCCGGAATATTCAGCGCGAGTCTTAAAAGGTAAAATATAGCTATATGCGGTGAAATCTTTGTAACATACGCTCAGTCGAAGTCATTTGAAGCCATTTTACAAATGATGGACACAACATGTCCGGAGACGTCGCTTGTCCTTTAAATTGTTAGAAATTGAACAAAAATCACTCACGGTCGATGGCCATTGGCCACGGCGTAGTCCTGCGCCGATAATCCTTTATCATCCTTTAGCGTACAATCGGCTTTAAACAATAAAAGCATTTGGACCATATCCATTTGTCCATTGGCTGAAGCGATCATTAACGGTGACCTATAAAGGTCGGGGAGCGGCGCACAAACAAAAAGTAAGCGTTTTATGATTTTCTTGACTTGTGTGTCATCGTTTGTCTCCAACCTTTGATGTTTATCTAAAATATTCACATCAGCGCCTTTCCTTAAGAGAAACTCGGTCACTGCAATGTGGTTTCCTCGGACTGCCATCGTCAAGGGTGAAAGGCCTTTCTTCAAAATGACAGCAAACTTACGAATAGCGCAAAGTATGCTGGATTTTCATGTTACGCGTGTTTGGAGAATCACCAGATTTTTCACGTTCAAGTCGGCGTCCTTCTTCACCAGCATGACCACGCAGGTGAGCGAGGGGATTTTGGCGGCCAAATGTAAAGCCGTGTTTCCATCTGCGTCCGCGAGGTCGGGATTGGCTTTGTTCGCCAGCAAAATTTCCACGCACAGATCATTCTGGCATTGCACCGCCTGAATCAGAATCAGAATCAGAATCACAATCAGAATCAGAATCAGAATCATCTTTATTGCCAAGTATGTAGAACACACAAGGAATTTGTTTCCGGTAGAACACGCTGCACTAGTATCGTTGTCAAAAAAAACTGCTAAGTGGCACTATACAGTTCCATTTTGGCTACTGTTGAAAAGCATGATCGCAAAATGGCTGGTGGCAATTAAAATGCATCGGCAATAAATACAGTGATACCTTGGCTTACGAACTTAATTGGTTCCCAGAAAGTGTGTGTAAGGTGAAAAGTGTGTATTCCAAACACTAATTATCTATAGGAAACAATTAAAATGAGAATAATCCGTTCCCAGGTCCCCATAAAACATCATTTTCAACTAAATACGCCTTAAAACTAATAATAATAATACATTTCATTTATAAGCATCTTTCAACTACACACAATATACCTTATTTTATGTATAATAAATGTTCTATGGTATTGTAACTAAAGAAATAAACTGTACTATATAATGAAGTGGTTTTATTTACATTTGTGATGGTCGTTGATGGCTTGATGGAATGGATAGCTTTTCGCATTAAGTGTCTCAAGGAGCTCTGGGTTGTACATCTTAGAAACCCAGCCATTTAAATTGTAATTGCAATTACAAAAAAAAGCTACACATTTCCTGTGTAGCTCTATTTCTTGTTTCTATTTATAATTATATTTTATTGTATTCTATTTGTAATTGTATTTTATTTATGATAGTATCTATGCTTGTCTGTGACTGTAAAGTGTCCTTAAGAGCTTTGAAAGGCGCTTACAATAAAATTATTATTTTTTTTAGGATCAGAAGTTATGATATTGCAACAGCGACAGATGGAGGCAGACACACTAGAAACGTCATTAATAGCTGGTTCCCTTGCTTGAATGTTCTCATCAAATTGTACAGATGGCTTGTGCAGGTTTTTTGTGGAGCCTGATTGATGGGATATTTTAACCTTACAGGCTACACTCTGCCTTTGAACTATCAATAAAGTTGAAACGAGTCCAAATTTCACTGTGTTTTCAATCCAATTACTCACCATTTCACTGTTGTTTTTTTCACTTTTGTTTTTTTGTTTCAAGCTCTGTCATCTCCCTTTCGTGTGAGTGTGTGTTTCTGTTTCTGTAACCCCTCCCCCCTGCTTACTGCTGAGTGTATCCCCACCCTCCTTTATCACGGATCTTGACCAATCACGTGTGGCTTTAACCAAAGACTGGGGGCGGGGAATAGAGGGGAAAAAAAAAGCCAGCTGCCATTTCAAGAGCTCCAAGAACCGGCTCGTTCGCGAAAGACACATCACTCAATGTGGCGCTCCGTGCGTTTCCCAAAAAATAGTTGATATGCCAAGATTATATTCTTGCGAATTTAACGTTCGTAAAGCGAAAAGTTCGTTAGCTCATAAGCCGAGGTATCACAATATGTCTTGTCTTACTTTCATCAAGGCCGTCCTCTTTTGGCTGTCGAATAGATTGATCTTGGCTTGTTTACTGAGAAGGAAATCCACCACCCGAGCATGTCCGTTGGCGCACGCCAGGTGAAGTGCAGTTCTGTTAACGACAGAGAATGTTTCGGCCAAGCATGCATTTATTTTTTTTTACCTCGTTTTTCTCTACCAGTGGCGTCGTTTTTGGCACTCACTTACCTATTGTGCTTGTCAACCTTATTCACATCGTTATTACACATGGCCTGCAATCGCAGTTTGCTCATATCACCCATCCAGGCAGCCTTGTGCAATTTGTCCATCTTCCATTTCTTCACCTTGTAGCCAGTAGTGGTTGTTGGTCCAGCGGTGTCTGGTGCAATACTCGGCGCTCGTATTTTGTTGGAGAAGTTGCCAAATAATTTCTTCATCTTCACCACAGCGGCAGTTAGCGCAGCGACTTAATTTGATGAAAACTGATCCGGGGTGGCAAAACTCCTTATTCCTGAAAAGGAGTCATGGAATGTGATGAAGTTTTGGGAATAGCATTTTACTTTTGACATTTGACCTTGCACGATGGGTCCAAGAGGACAGTAATTTCATCTGTGCTGTATGAATCAGAATCAGAATCAGAAAACCTTTATTCGTCCCACAATGGGGAAATTTGCAACTGTCATATGTATGTCAGACATATTAGGATATTTGACAATAAAGCTGACTTTGACTTGACGAAATGAAATACATAGAAAATTAAAACGGATGCATCAATGTAGCGAAATGATACTCATTGTCCAGTGACTGTCAAGTATCCTCGAGTTTTGAAAGGTGCTTAGAAATGTTTTATTATTATCATTATTACTATAATAATAATAATAATTGCCATAATTTCATCACTTCGCTGCTGTGAAATGTAAATTTCTCCATTGCCAGACTAATAAAGGCAAATCCAATCCAAATCCAATTGTAATAATTGTAATTATAATTGTAATTATAGTTGTAATTGTAATTATAATTGTAATTATAATTGTAATTATACAATTATAATTACAATTACCATTACAATTATAATTATTATTACAATTATTTGTACAATTATTACAATTATTATTACGATTACAATTATTATTACAAGTACGATTACTATTACACTATTATTATTACACTATTACTATTACTATTACACTATTACTATTTAACAATTACTATTACGCTATTACTATTACATTATTACTGTTACATTATTACTATTACATTCTTCTTCTTCTTATTATTATTATTATTATGAGTGAATGCTGCCGCGTCTGGTTGCCGCTGCTCACCAGCAGAAAAACAGTTTTCTTCATATTCTGTGACTGTAAAGTGTCCTTTAGAGTTTTGAAAGGCGCTTATAAATTGAATGTATAATAATAATTATTATTATTATTATTAATATTGTGTTATATTGTCTCCCTCTAGTGGTATGTTTCGGAATTAACGATTCAAAGTCAAATTACAAACAACGTGGCAGGCCAGTTCGGTTGTACTGTATTCAACTTTTACAATACGTTTCATCATTTTGAAATGTTTGTTTTCTCCGATGTATTCAGGTGGAATTTTTAAATGCCATTTTTACAATGTAACATCAAACTGACACGTCATGTTCTAGTTTTGAGGGTCTGTAATTAGCATGTGCTTGCCTCCCCATCCACCACCACAGTACACTGTACACACTATACAAATACATGTACTGTATACCCCTCTATTCATCATCCTGTATCATACATATTTGTAAATAATAATTAATTTACTTGCGGAAATATGCTTTCACAAATCTTGAATAAAAACGTACCTGTTTAAATGATGTAATTGATCTGTGTTGTGACTTTGAAGCATTGAACTTTGGTTAAAATCTTCCGACTGACACCGAACGAATAAAAACAACAGTGGCGGAGAAGAATTTTAAATGGCTCATTAAAGCCACCAAGGCTGGTTTATCAATCACTTCGTCAAAAGACATGAAAAGTGTTTGTTTACTTGTCACTGCCATCGAGAAAGCGCAGGCTTTTGCCACCCGGAAGTGCTAATGACGTCACAGCAAACCCCATCAATGGCTGCCATTAAATCAATTGAAAATATGGACTTTACAGTCCATTTATTAGACGGTATTTGAATTAATTAACTAACCAACAAAATTTCCTTTACAACAAACATACAACATCTCGACATTGCATCAACCAATCTGTATTGCAAAAACTTAATTTACTAGACAGGAACCCGACAGTTTCGGGAACGTATATTTATTCTTCTTCTTTTTCTTTGGGCTTTGAAATGACAAAAGGAACGCGTTTTACATACCCACGTTTCCCTGCCGAAAGGGAGACTGGTTTGTCCCCCGTGAGTTTTGCCAACTTCCTGCTTTGTACACGTTTCGAAAGTATTATTTCCGAAACATATTATAATTCTAAGATATTTTCTCGGCGTATCGCGAAGGACAAAATCTACTGAAGACAACATTGTCTAAAAAAAAATCAGATGCTTTACTGCACGCCTCAAAGCCGCAGAATTCTCGAAGGTCTCCACCTCATGACGTTTTGAACGCCATATTTAAAGAAGCAGAAGGCTGGGGAGTTTAAACCAGCATAAATAAATACATAAATAACATACAATAAAAAATACAAACAACAACTTCTCGCATATTCCTACAAATCAATGTAATTCTTTTTTGAAATAATTTAAAACAAAATAAGCCTCAGCGTTTTCGCGACAATTTCACATCGATAGAGGTTCCTTGATTGGTGGAAATATTTCACCGCGCCGTACCTATGCTTGTATGTGACTATAAAGTGTCCTTGAGAGCTTTGAAAGGCTTTTAAATTATTACTATTATTATTCAAACGTACAATTTTAATGCTAAATTGACCGTTCACCCGTGTGAGTGTCGACGGTCTGTTGAACTAAGCGTCGTCTCATTGGTTAAAATGCAAATTTAAGACGGAAATTAAACAACCGTTGTCCATTTTTTTTTGGACCGTTCAGTCTTTGTTCATAATCATAATAGCAAACGGTGAAAAAAGTATACCGTCTTGCGCGTTATGGTGAAAATCTATAGTTGACCACTAGATGTCAGTGTTTTCCAAGAACATTTCTGAGATGGTTTGAGAATGCACTTGAGTGTCGAGCTGCGATCAGAAGAATTGAAATGAAAAAAGTGGCACGACGACTAAGTTTTGATGATGTCATCCTTGTGTGCCAATCACAGGGCACACAAAGAAAAACTCACACTGATACAGAGGAACATTTAAAGGACATCCGACATGTAGCCTGTGGTGGGTTCTTTTTCAGTCCCATAATGGCAAAAGTATCCTTGATAACAAACCACGTCTGCACTCAAAAAAAGGACGGTGACGAAAACTAGTCCGCTGTGGATGCAGTCCTCCAAGCTCACGGGAATGCCATCCACCATATTAATTTCTTTTTCTAAGGCATCATGACTTTATGTTCTGATGTTATTGTTGCATCGTTGTGTCTTCAAAATGAAATATATGTCTAATTTCTACATTATTTTTGTATGCGACAAAACTTTAGTCCAAGCAAAATCTGACCTTTCTGTCCTCATTAAATAATAAAACTCAATGAATGATACAAAACGTTATTTTGCTATAATAAGCATAATCTAGAGATCGAAAGAAAAGATATTTTAACAGGAAGATGTTCACTTTGTAAATGGACTGCTTTTATTTTGTTATGTTGGTTGTGGTGTTTAAAAACAAACAAAAAAAACAGATTGTGGGATAAAATAGATGCTGCCAAGGTATCTTCAGCCGTCATTTGTACAAATTTGAAGGTGTCAGACGTTTCGCTTCTTATCCAAGAAGCTTCGTCAGCAAACTATAAGTCTTACTGGTAGTTTCGGCCCTATATATATATATATATATATATATATATATATATATATATATATATATATATATATATATATATATATATATATATATATATATATATCCCTACTGTCCAGACTTGGCGGTGCCGGGATCTACTATGATTGGTCTCTGCTCTCAGGTTGGGGGAAGAAGAGGACTACTCCCTGCGGCTACACCGATTACTTCTCTCGTGTAATAGTAAGAAAAGAATCTGTTTTAAATTAAATTAAACTGATTACTTCGATTGTCCTGCCTGAGTATGGGGTCTACAACTGGCCTGATTGCCCCATTTGCTCTGGTATCACGTCATCAGCATAACTAAGCCTACGTTGCCGAAGAAGTCTGTTGTACGAACGATCTAAATTGAACCTCACCCCACCGTGGCGATTTAGTGAAGGGTTTTGCAGTTTTCTGAAAAAAGCTTCTTTTACTCCCCTTAAAAAAACATCGATTTTCTTTCGATATTTTTTTAGTTCGCTGACGAAGTTTCTTGGATAAGAAGCGAAACGTCCGACACCTTCAAAGAAGTCCAGATGACGGCTGAAGAAACCTTCTCATTGATGGACCACTCCTGTACGACGACTGAGAGCTTACGTAGACGTAGATGCTGCAATATATTTACGCTTAAATCTCTACATACATTGAAAGCCACCAGTGCTCTCCAGACATTCTTTTGGATACAAATCCTTTACATACTTGCTTTTCTCAAATGCTGCCCCTCCCCCACCTCCTTTCAGTTCAGCCAACGTAACAGTTTGACCTGATGGAACTTATCCCCTCCCCCCCTGGAAAAAAAAATTAAATAATCTATTTTTTTGTCCATTATGTCCATGTCAATTTGGATGTGGAGCTTTTTTGTGTGAAAAAATAAAATAAAATATACAAATTAGTGGAGTTGAATAAAAGGCCATAAATGAACCCGTGTGCATTGAAGAACCCAAGTCAGGTTCCCCTCCAAAACAACAACAACAACAAAAAAGGATGGCGTTGGCGTTCCACAAGTATGGCGAAATTAAAGTGGTTCATCAGTCAAAAAGTCAATCCCGGGGAAAGTTTTACATTCGGCGTGCCAGAAAAAAAGTCCAAAATCTGGCAACCAAAACGCGAGTATTAAAAAAAAAAAAGTGTTTGCAGTCCAGTCCAGGAAAAGTTCCCTTTTGCTTCTTCCACAGTGAGATTTTGTTTGTATTATGTGCCACAAAGCCATCATAAGAACTACTACAAATTCAGGAAAAATAAAAAACATTGCACGTTTTGAGGCGAGGAGGCAGAAACAACAGCTTGACCGGCTTATTACAGTGATAACCTTGGCTTACCAACTTAATAGCTTCCCAGAAAATGACTGTAAGGCGAAAAGTGTGTATTACAAACATTAATTTCCCATAGGAAACCATTAAAATGAGAATAATCCGTTCCCGGGTCCTCATCAAACATAATTTTGTACTAAATAAACCTTAAAACTAATAATAATAATACATTTAATTTATGAGCGCCTTTCAACTACACACAATATACCATATTTCATGTATAATAAAGGTGCTATGGTATTGTAATTAAAGAAATAAACTGTACGGTAGAATAAAGTGGTTTTATTTACCTTTGTGATGGTCGTTGATGGCTTGATGGAATGGATAGCTTTTGTCTCAAGGAGCTCTGGGTTGTACATCTTAGAAGTTGTGATATTGCAAGAGCAAAAGATGCTTGTATCTTCTCTTCAAATTGTACAGATGGCTTGGATTGGATTTGCCTTTATTAGTCTCGCAGTGGAGAAATTTACATTTCACAGCCTTATTTGTGGAGCCTGATTTATGGGATATTTTAACCTTGCAGTCTACACTCTGCCTTTGAACTATCAATAAAGTTAAAACAAGTCCAAATTTCACTGTGTTTTCTATCCATTTTCTCACCTTTTCACTTTTGTTTTTTTTGTTTCAAGCTCTGTCGTCTCCCTTCCGTGTGTGTGTTTCTGTTTCTGTAACCCCTCCCCCTGCTCACTGCTGCGTATGTCCCCTCCCCCATCTGACCAATCACACGCGGCTTCAAACGAAGACTGGGGTCAGGGAATAGAGCTCGTTTGCGAATGACACATCACTACTTATGTGTGTTTCCCGAAAAATAGTTTGTATGCCAAGATTCTGTTCTCGCGAATTAAACGTTGGTAAGGCGAAAAGCTCGTTAGCTAAAGCGTTCGTAAGCCGAGGTATCACTGTATACCCTTTTTTTTAAACAACTTTGAAGGCCGTAAATGACAAATGTGTCAAAATATATATTACAGCGTCTAGCTTTGTAAAAAAAAAAAAAAAAAAAAAAAAATCGCTAATCGCTGGCTCATTTGGGAGAAGATCGTACACTTAAAAGTGTCGTAATGTCTCTTGTCACTACATTTTAACGGCCGATTCGTGGCAGGTTTTTGGCGTAAAAAAAAAAAAAAAAATGGAGGATAGAGGACAATTTGAAATTTCAATTGTCAAATTCATCTTTCTTCATAAAAGATGATTCGGCTCACAATTGGATGATTCTATGGTCCGCTATTTTAAACTAATCCAAACAATCGATGAAAAGGTTTCTTCAGCTGTCATCTGTATTTTCTTTGAAGGTATCGGACGTTTCAAGCTCCTCATCCGAAGAGATATGTCAGCAAAGTAAAGTTATGCTGCCTATTTATTAGCTATATGGCTATCTAGCAAGTTAGCTAACTGTCCAGCTGGCTATCTATTAGCTAGCTAGCTAGATTTCTATCTATTTGAGTCACTTTCGGGTTGAGTGAACACTGGCGCATGTGGCTGCCGCTGCTCACCTGCAGAAACACTAATATTGTGCCTGTAAAGTGACCTTGATAATTTTGAAAGGCGCATAGAAATGAAATGGATTATTATTATTATTATTTTGTGGATGGTGCTGGTTGGCCGCCATATTGGATGTGGCAAAATGATAGAAAAACAACCTCGAGGCAACATCCGACTTACGACCAGCTCGACCTACGACCACCCGCACTTACGATCACGACCTCCAGACCCTATTTTTAAAATGTTAATTCTACGCCTGGCACCGCAACGCGCTAGCAGGCAGGTCTCTATTCAACATTTTGAATGGATTTCGACTTACGACCATTTTGACTTATGACCATTTGGTCAGAACGGAACTCGGTCGTAAGTTGGATGTTACCTGTATAGATATATATATATATATATATGTATATACTGTGTATCTTTTCGTCCGACACCTTCAAAGAAGTACAGATGATGGCTGAAGAAACCTTTTCATCGATGGATCACTCCTGTACGACTGAGAGCCTACACAGACGTAATCCAAAAAAACAAAAAAAAATCAAAAATTAAAATTTTTTTTCAGACTTTTCGAACAACTTGTATCTAAACGTCGCCGCTGTTTTTCTCGCCAGTGGTCCAAATCATCTTTCCTTACTTTCAACTGACCAATTTCTACCCGCCGACACGTTAGCGGCTAATGATGCTAACTGTATACACCGAGAATTAGCATTAGCATCAGCGCAGGGACCACAGAAGGGGGCCGAGCGGTCGCTCTAGCGACCACACGGCGGTGGTTCTCAGAGCGGCTGCGACTGAGTTCGGTGGAAGGTGTTCGCTAAATGCCCGTGGTTGCGCCCGGCGGTGACGGACTGGTTCAGGTTCTGGGACGGGGGCCGCGGTTGTGGCTGCCGCAGGTTGTGCACCACCCGGCTCAGGCTCTCCGTGGTGGCAAAGGCCAAATACTGACAGCAGAGCCAGTCCTCCAAGCTGACTCCGCAGGCGGAGTCCATGGAGCGCTCGGCGAACTTGATCATCATCAGCGTGCGCTTCAGGTCCAACCAATTCTGGAGGGTCGCCTGGCGCTGGCCGGCGGTGGCCGACGACACGGGGCCAGAGGCGCTGCCGCAGCCCAGAGCCTGAAACAGGTCCTCGCGGGGTCCCCAGAGAAGGCACTGCAGGCAGGCCCGAGCCTCCGACATGCGGATCCTTTCCGACGGGTTGACGGTGAGCAGCAAACGGGCCAGCTGCTGCAGGCCCCGCGAGTAGAGCGATCGGACGGGGATCGAGGGTAGGTCCGCCCAGGTGTACTCTTGCTCCTTCAGGTCCGGCGTCTCCTCAAAGGGGTTCGGCCGGTGTAGCATCTCGTAGATGAGGATCCCCGTCTGGAACTCGTCGCACTTGCGGAATTGCGTGGCGGTGATGATTTCCGGCGCTAGTCGAGAGTGGTCCCGCATCGCCCCGGGGTCGGCGGTCATCAGGGCGCTC
Organism: Hippocampus bargibanti; assembly: GCF_051943395.1. Lineage (NCBI taxonomy): Eukaryota > Metazoa > Chordata > Actinopteri > Syngnathiformes > Syngnathidae > Hippocampus > Hippocampus bargibanti. Next base: position 1,351,543 of record NC_142738.1, on the reverse strand, counting down.
TTCCGCTTGGCTTGGGAGAAGTTGCTGATTATGAGGCGGGCGGGGCAGGTGTAGTTAGCGGCGGCGGCGGCGCCGTTGTCGACGGGGTCTGCGGTTCTGGGTCGACAGTGAACCAGCAGCAGGTTCTCCAGACGTAGGTCGCAGTGCGTGACGTGGTACGGTTTCATGTGTTCTAGGCCTGAGCACATCTGGAGCAGGAGGAGGCACACCTGGCGCTCGTACAGCTCCGGGTTTTGGACGTGTCGAGACGCCCCCTGGCGGACAAAGTCGGCTACCGTCTGGAAAGGAACCTCCCGCGTGATGACCACCACTCGGCTCCTCAAGCGACCGGCGGCGCTCTCGTCCAAGCCCACCGGAGTCTCTTCCGACTCCCCGTTTGGACGTTGGGACTGGGTTGACCTGGACTCTGATTTCCCTTGACTTCCTTTCAGCCCATCTCCACCGTCCTTCTCCTGTTCTACTTCTTCTCCTAAATCCTCCTCCCAGGGTAGCATGCTACCGGGCACGTCAGCCAGGAAGTGGCCACAGTCCTGCTGGATGTTGAAGTGCACTGCCAAGCTCTGCCTCACCGCCAGGCTATGGAAGAACTGCTGCTGACTCTCCTTCACTTTGCTTCGGCAGATCTGCGGAAAACAAACAAAAGATGGTTCACATTCGCCGCAAAGGGAGTCAAGAGACTCTTGGTGTTGTGAACGTTTCAGACACTGCCATATCCCACCTTAATGGCGTAGTTGACCAGCGGGTCCTTGGCGTAAGAAGCCGTGTAGTAGACGGCATCTCCGGCTTCGCAGCAAGGTTTACCGGCGGTCAACCTGAAGTCGGACCAGCTCTCCGTTTCGAATCTCAAGTGATCTTTTTGACCAGCCATGAAACGGTCCTCGCACTTGGACGTCAGCTTCCGCAGGGTGTCCGTGTGAAGCCCGCGGATCCTGCCCACCACCTCGTCCCAGCTGTCCAGACCCCGGTAAAGGGCGGGTCTGGCGTGTTTGGAAGAAGCGGCGGCGGAGTGTCCGGACTTGCGATTCTTGCTAGTGAGCGATTCGGTGCTCGGGTAGACTTTCCTTTCCCTGGAACCCCCGGCGGCGCCGCTAGCTTGTGACATAAGTGAAGAGACGCTAATCGCCGGGCGGGATTTACCGATGGGTGCCGACGGGCGCTCCAGGGAGTCGCCGCTTTCTTGATCGTGGGTACTGACGGAGGAACCCTGACTCGCCGTCTCCCAGGTGGTGTCCAGGTCGTAAAGCGGGTTAGCCACGCTCAGGTTAGTCCCGCCGGGTTTAGCTTCCGCCCTGGGTCGGCAGGTACCCTGGAGGGGTTCCCTGCCGACCCCTACCAGGCTGGGCTCCGTGATGGAACGCGGGACGGCCTTTTTGGGCAAGGGCGGCGGAGAGGACTGGGATGCCGGATGGTCGCCGAGGCCTTCAAGATCGATGGAGGCCAGGGTGTCGTTGGACGCCTTGATGCTGCGCGGCTGTTTCAGAGGGATCATGTTGGCTCGGGATTGACCTGTGGGGGGCAATCAGAGTTGTAACTTCATTTAAAGGACAACCGATGCCCCCGAACAAGTTGTGTCCATAATTTGTAAAATCACTTCAAATGACTTCTACCGAGCGTATTTTACAAAGATTCCTGCGCATGTTAAAGCTATATTTTACCTTTTAAGACTGAATATTCAGGAAGTCTTGTTTTTATTCAAATGCAAAACACCAATAAAAATGACTTAAAGTGTCCAAAATCTGCAAAAAATTGAGCTGCGAATTCGGCATTTCCCGCCCCCAGTTCGTGACATCATGCCAAGACGTCTTGCATTGCTGGAGAATCAAAACAATGGCTTCAGATTCGGAGAATATGCTTTCTTGTTACACATCCAGTTATGAATATGATTCAAATAGTTGTGAAGAGGAAAGCATACATGTTTGCAATCGATTAAAGAATTTATTCCGTGCCATTTTGAGGGGGTGGGAAATGGATCACCAAAAAAAGTCATAAAATGGCCACCGAGCTCCTGTGAGGAATTAATCAGCCCGTTTCCACAGGCTGATAAATTCCTCATATGGAGCTTGGTCGCCCTCTTCTGGCTGTTTTTGGTACAACATGACGTTTTCAGACCAGACGTGATGGAAGGACTGCTATATATAATGTGTCCTTTTTTCGGTCAGGGGCGTTCCTTCAGTGACGTCACGTACGGACTCGTCACCAACTCAAAAACAAGACTTCCGGCATATTCAGCGAGACTCTTAAAAGGTAAAATATAGCTATATGCGGTGGAATCTTTGTCAAACACGCTCAGTACAAGTCATTTGAAGCCATTTTACAAATTATGGACACAAGTTGTCCGGAGACGTCGGTTGTCCTTTAAGTCATTTTTTTCTCAATGTTTTGCAATTGAGTAAAAATATCAGCCTGCGTGTTTTGGCTATTTTAGATGCTATAAAACGTTTTTCTGATGTCAGTCAGGAAACAAAAAAAATGGTGTCGGTTGTCCTTTAAGCCTTGCGTTACTTTGCTAAGACGTTGAGCCTACACGTGACGAGATGGCTTGTTGGCCTTTTTAAAGACTCAAAGGCAAACATCGCTTGGCAGCCACTTCAATAAGACCTGCGGGTAGGATGAAAGATTTTGACGCATTTTTCCACCTTTCCAGACGATTGTTTGGTGCCATCTGCCTGCCTGGCGCTCAAATCCAGCCTCTCATAGAAATAAGGTCACTTGGACTTGAAGCCACCACGTGCCGCCTCTTTAATCCGCGCTTGCATAGCAAGAGTGCAGCTTGAGTCGAAGACTTGGCGTCCAGTTCCCTCACATGCCGCCGCACGCTAACGTCTTGTCAGGCTAAATGCTAGATGATCACGTCTGACTTCCTTAGTCATATTAACTCATTCACTGCCAGACGATGTGCAAAAATGTGTCCACTCCAGTGCCAGGGTTACAATAGAAGTAATCAGTGTAGCCGCAGGGAATAGTCCTCTGCTCCCCCCAACCTGAGAGCGGGGACCAATCATAGCAGAGTGTGGCACCGCCACATCTGGACAATAGGGATATATATATAGGGCCGAAGCTACCAGCAAACATTTTTAGTTCGCTGACGAAGCCACTTGGATAAGAAGCGACACGTCCGACACCTTCAAAAAAGTACAGATGACATCTGAAGAAACCTTCTCATCGATGGACCACTCCTGTACGACTGAGAGCTTACACGGACGGATTAATACTATTTTTTATTATGCCAAGAGACTGGCTGGACAATGAAAAATAAAAATAACAATAAAGCAGTGAGTGCGTTAAATTCAAGCGATTAGCCTACCTCAGTTCCTCAAGGAAAACGAATGCGCGGCCATGCATTTTTCCGTACTTCCATCCCAGAGACGAACGAGCTCTGAAGTCAGTTAGCTTCCACTAAAGACGGAACGAGGCGGCTGGGGAAAGCAGTATGTGCCTCCCACTGCTGTTGCTCCGCGATTAACAAGCGAGAGAGGGATTTTGTGAGTGCGATCGGTGAAAAGGAATCAAGCGTGGATAACAGGAGATTGCTCACGGTTGATTTTGATGTATCTAGCTGGCTAGCTATCTATTTGCTGGCTAGCTCTCTAGCTGGCTATCTATTGGTTGTATAGCTATCTATCTGGCTGGCTATCTATTAGCTAGCTAGCTTTCTATCTATTTCAGTTACTTCCGGGTTGAGTGAACGCTGGTGCATGTGGCTGCCGCTGCTCACCCACAGCAAAACTGATCTTGTGACTGTAAAGTGCCCTTGAGAGTTTTGAAAAGTGCTTAGAAATCAAATGTATTATTATTATTATTTTTTTTATTATTATTATTATTATTATTATTTACCGAACTAGCTATCTATTTGCTATCTATTAGCTATCTGGCTGGCTAGCTATCTATTACTGTTCTATTACCTAGCTAACTTTCTATCTATTTGAATTATTCAGCTATCTAGCTAGCTATCTATTAGCTAGCTAGCTAACCTATCTATTTGAGTTATTCCGGGTTGAGTGAACGCTGGCGAATGTAATCTTCGTAAGGCTAAAGGTTGGTTAGCTAAAGCGTTTGTAAGCCGAGGTATCACTGTATATTATTTTTTTTTACCAAGGTTACTGTAGGTGGCACTGCAGTGGCTGGAGGCGGGCGAGTGCGAGCGATGAGACTGGTTCCCGTCATCCTCCGGCTCCCCGAGGCTGGCGCTACGTTCGATGTTCGCCGCCGCCACCGCCGCCTGGTTGGCGCAGGTCTCCACGCCGTCCCCAAACACCAGGCTCAGATTAACTCTGGCGGGAAGCGGGGTGACGGTGGGTAACTCGCTAGCCGTCTCATAGTTAGCACTGACTGGTAACTTGCTGTGGAAGAAAAAGGGAAAAAGTATGAGAGACGATTAGCCGAGGGTGTGACGGGGCGATTAGATCCGCTATCGATTTGGAGTTGTGTCACCAGGGTTGTTCCATCAGGTTAGCAACCAATGCTAACGACTCGACTCCCTTCAAATGTGACTTTCAGGGTCTTTATTTGAACGGTGTGACGGCGCGATTAGATCTACTATCGATTTGGCGTTCTGTTACCAGGGTGGTTCACAGGTTGGTTAGCAACTAATGCTAACGACTCTACTCGACGATGTAGGATTAAAAAAAGAAAATGTTTAAAGTCATTATCCACCAACTTTTTTGGCCTTTGTGCTGACCGAAATCTGTTCTCAAGATTCTAGTCGTCGCATTTTTTGCATTTCGGAGAATCCTTATCAGTTTATAATCCGTAATTCTTGATCATGTGAATGGATGAATGATTAACTCAATTAAAAAAAATGCAGTCAGAACCAAGTCGTAAGAGTAAGGGGGGGGGGTAGTTAGTCACTGTCGAGACGGGGTTGACAGGTCCAAATGATCCCAAATCAGATGACTCATTTTCTTTTTTTTTGGGGGGGGGGGATGTTTCCATTAGTCGATCTTCATGACTAATTGAAAAAAAAAACCCTGACAGCTCACACCATGCTAACGAAACACGAACCCCCCCCCCCCCCACCCCCCTCATTGTTTTTGCCCTCGATTCAAATGGTACGGCCCCGTTAGCGGAGACCAGAAGTCAATCAATAACAAAAGTCTCCGCAGTGCAAATTGTTTCAACGCCAAAGGACAAGAACGTTATTTACCTCGTAAATAACTCAAGAGATGGAAGACTAAATAGCTAATAGATAGCCAGATAGCCAATGGTTCGCCAGCTAGACAGCTTACAGCCAGTCAGCTAGACAGCTAATAGCTAGCTAGCTAGCTAATGGATAGCAAATAAATAGCTAATAGATAGCCAGATAGCCAACAGCGAATCAGCTAGACAGCTTACAGCCAGTCAGCTAATAGCTAGCTAATGAATAGCAAATAAATAGCTCAGATAGCCAACAGCTAGCCAGCCAGACGGCTTACAGCCAGTCAGGTCGACAGCTAATAGCTAGCTAGGTAGCTAGCTAATGGATAGCAAATTAGAAAAACACAATACAGTAAAACCTCAGCTGTGTAGTTTTTAGGCTTATTTAGTAGAACATTCTTTTCTATATAATTTGAATATGATTCAAATATAACTACAGTAAAGTCTCGTTATATTGATATTCTAGGGAGTCGGAAAAAATATCGCTATAACCGGACTATCGATACATCCGATCCTGCGGCATGTACATTTTCTCCTTGCGTTCATAGAAATAGTATCGTAATAAGCAGCACTATCGATATAACCAATATCGATATAATGAGACTTTACTGTATTTTAATCATATTCATAACTGGATGAGTAACAAGAAAGCATCTTCTGAAGCCATTGTTTTGATTCTGGAGCAAGGCAGTTTGTGAAGGAGTATCCTGGCGCGACATCACGAACAAGGGGGCGGGACTTTCTGAATCGGCCCACCCAGTTCCGAGCTCGTTTTGTGGCAGTTTTGGGACACTTTAAGTCATTTTGATTGGTGTTTTGCATTTGACTAAAAATGTCAGCGTGCGTGTTTTGGCTATTTTAGATGCTATAAAACGTTTTTTCTGATGTCAGTTAGGAAACAAAAAAAATGGTGGCGGTTGTCCTTTAAATGATATTCGAACCACAAAGCTCCCTTTACAGTAAGACGACGTGGCCCGAATCGAGTGCAAAGGGAAGATCAAATAGACAGCTGGAGGGACCTTGACATAAGAAATACCTTTACGGCTGCTACACGTTTCAGGGTCAGGACCTGACTTGTTGAGATGGCACGAAAACCTTTCACTTTGTTGTTCATTTTTCCTAGGCTTGCTAAGCAAAGCTGTTGGGGGGGGGGGCAAAAAGTACCAGTATGCTAAGTCGACCATTGCTACGTGTGGCTAAGGGTGTTTCTGTGTTGTCTAAGCAACTATCCCAGGCAATAGAAGAGGTTGAAAAACTTCTGTTGATTTGGATTAACGAAAAGCAGCGAGCAGGGGACAGTGTGATTGAGGGTATTATCGCCGAGAATGCACGACAACTTCACTCGGATATCATCAAGAGGCAACTACATCAACGACCATCACAAAGGTAAATAAAACGACTTTATTATATAGTACAGTTTATTTCTTTCATTACAATACAATAGCACATTTATTATACATAAAATAAGGTATATTTTGTGTAGTTTTAAGGCTTAGAAAAGTAGCAAATTATGTTTTATGGGGACCTGGGAACGGATTATTCTCATTTTAATGGTTTCCTATGGGAAAGTACTTTTTGGGATACACTCCTTTGTCCTTAAGCGCTTTGTCTGGGAAGCAATTAAGTTCATGAGCTGAGGTATCACTGTATTAACTCATTCACTGCCAGACGATGTGCAAAAAATGTGAGGCAACTACGTCACCTCAAAGACGTTCCTGCGCTACAACTGGCAAATACGAGACGGTTTTTAGTTGGTTTCTCACCCGCTGTATTGGCTCACGCAGCTTCCCATTTGTGAATCTTGGACTTGAGATTAATTCACATGACGTGAAGAGTCGCCGCTGGTTTACCGTGAAGGCATTTTCCTGCTTGTCGTCCTTTGCCTTACACCTCGGTAAGCCTTCCGTACCTTTCTAAGGTGAGGTGTGCTCTCGAGCGCCGTCGAGCACACGTACACGCCCACCGTGAGCTCATAAAACTCTGGAACTCACTTCCTCCCAACATTCTCTTCCCACCTTCAAATCCCATCTCAAAAGTCACCTATTTAAAATGGCATTTTCTGTGGAGCTTCTTCTCTGGTTTCTATTTATAACTGTATTTTATTTATTGTATTCTATTTCAGCAAAACCGCACTCCTGTTGCTCAAATTTGCCTTTTATAAAAAAAAAAGGCCATTTCGTTACTGTAATTAAATAAAATGTTAAATATATACATAGATATAGATATCTAGGTAGCTAGCACTACAAAAGCTAGCTAAAAAGACTATATTTTCTAGCTGGCTAGCAATCTATTAGCTATCTAGCTATCTGGCTAGCTATGTAGCTATCTAGTTCGCGGGCTATTGGCTATCTATTAGCTAGCTGGCTAGCTTTCTATCATATCTAAATTTGTGCTTGCACTATCAGCAATATACTGCCTCCCCCCTGTGGCCAAATCGCACACACCAGACAAAGCCGAATCGTCGCTATATGTGAGGTAAGCTAGTATGGATCAATAGCTACCTAATAGATATCTATTCGCTAGCTAATAGCTATCTGTTCGCGAGCTAGCTAGCTTGCTATCTAGCTTGCTATCTATTTGAGTGACTTCCGTGTTGAGTGAACGCTGGCGCGTGTGGCTGCCGCTGCTCACCCACAGAAAAAGAAATATCCTGTGACTGTAAAGTGACCTTGAGAGTTTTGAAAGGCGCTTATAAATGAAATGTATTATTATTATTATTTATTATTATTATTATTATTATGAACGGCCTCAGTCAGTGGAAGGAAGAAAAAAAAAACAGGCAACAAAATGATAGCGACGTTAACCACTGAGAGCGGCAGTTTATTACAAAGCCGCCGTAAAATGACCTGAATGTGTGACCGATTGACAGGGCACGCTAACAAAGTCCGAGTAAGGCGTCGGTTATGGAAATTGTGCAGTGATACCTCAGCTCGCGAACGTTTTAGCTCACAAACATTAAATTGGCGAGAATATAGTCTTGGCTAACGAAGTAGTTTTCGGCGGACGAACCAAACAACACGGTCGATTCGTGATGCGAAAAGTTTGTGAGCTAAAGTGTTCGTAAACTGAGGTATCACTGTATTTGAAAGCAAAGCGGCCAACTGTTAGAGTTAACCCGATAATCTGCGAAAAGCAATTTTTGCAACGTAAAACATTTTGGGTGTTGGTAGTACCAAAAATGGTTACGGTTCTTCGAGAAATACCTTATGTCGTTGACAGGGGCAACTTCAGTGAACTCCGACGCTGGATGCTGTCGCCCTGGGGTCAAAGATCTGGACTCGTCACTGTCGCAAGGTGTCAGTAATGCAGTCTCCTTACACTCTTCTACTCGTAATTCTCCTTCTGGGCTTCCGTCGCTACTACTTTCCATTTTGTAGGTAAAAACAATGGTGGGTTTCTGGGACGGATTCTCAGGTTTCGCCTCCGAGAACCAAAGCCGTTGCTGAACCGGAGGCGGCGGAAGCATGTGAATGACCGTTCCGTCCAACCCGACGAGTTTTCCCTTTTCCTTTTCTTTCTCCGCTTTGTCTCGCTGCTCGTCCTCATCTTTCCGCCGCCGGAAAAAACTCTTAAACGAGATCCACCGTTTGGGTTTGGAGCTCTCCGGTTGATTGCGCTTCCCTTCTCCGTTAGGACGTGTTTCGCCTTCACCGGAGCGTAAAGGAGAACTGGAAGCTGAGCTCTTTGTCCAATTGCTAAAATGCCTCTGGAGGATGTTGGAAGCGTGATAAGGGGAAGACGTAGACCTGGGAGGGGGGAAAGGGGCATTAGGCTCTGAGCGGCTAGCGGAGAGGGGCACGGCAGCGGAAGCGCTCTGGGATTTCGACAAAACTTTGGAGAGGGTGTCTTTTATGGGCTTGGAAACGCCGGCGTCATTTGAGGAAAACAGTGACTTTGGTCGTGCCAGGGTTTCCTTCACGGCGTCAGGCGGAAGGGCATAAAGTTCCTCAGTGCTGAAGCTTTTGTCATGGGCAGAAGGAGACTCCGGAGGAGACCGGGGCGGTTGTATGGAGGCCACAATCTGCGAGAGTACATCGCCGGCGTCGACTTGATGGTTTAATCCTGATCCGGAAGAAGAAGACTGGTCTGTAAGATTATCCCGACTGAAGTGACGGGTAACCGTCACGCTAGGAGGACTACTTTTGAGCGAGTTTTCCGCTACAACGGAAGTGGAGTTTGTTAACGCGGTGGGTGAGATAGCCCTGATTGGTGAGGCCAACGCAGTGCTCGTCACAGCGCTGGGTTCTGTAGTGGTTCTGGGTTGTACACTGCGAGATTTTGGCGTCGCTTCTGACTGAGGTTTTGTTTCTTCCAAAGACGCCCTATCCGACGTTCCTCCACCGGATAGGGTTTTGTCTGTCGAGGTGGACCGGACGCTCTCGGAGGAGCCAATCTCTTCGTAGGAATGGCTGGTCACTCGGTTGGCGATCCCCTTCGCCTGCGTTAACTCGCCGTGGAGTCCCAAGAAGCTCTTGTACACGGCTATGTTGTCATAAGCGCTCGGATTGATCACTATCGGTACCTTGACGGCATTTTTGGAGCTGCGGGCGTACGCCGGTTCATCTCGGATAATGATGGGGAAAGGAGGCATGCCCGCATTGTTGAAACTGTTAAACTTAATCTCGGATAAATTTGGGGATTTCACTGGGACGGTTCGGGAAGACGACAACCCAGTGACCGGAGAAGTGGGAGCCGATTTGTGGCTCAAGTGTTCGGAAGGTATCGACTGGCCGGCGGTTCCTCCGTTCCCCAGATCAACTTTGGGGATCTTTTGACGAGGACTTGTGCTTGATGTCCATACTTCTTGGTAACGGATGCTCCCCAATTTCTTCCGCGAGGCATTCAAACGAACACCAGACGTCGGCGATGTCGGAGACAGAGGTTGACCCACGGAAGTGCTACAAAACGTTGTTGGGCTGCAGGGCTTTTTCTGTTTCGATGGAGGATCCGCTAAATGTTCATTTTTGCCCGTCATACAAGCGGATACATCGACAACCGTGTAAGGCTTACAAATTAGTGATTTTTCGAGATTGACAACGCGGTACGGTTTGGCCTGCTCCTCTGTGGGACTAAAACTGATTGTCACCGGTTGACCCGGAAGGGCCTGTGGCATCGATGTTGACTGATCCTGATCCTCCAGTCTGATCGCCAGAACAGCCTTGTGCGTATCCATAACCTTGACTGGACTCAGCGCTCTGTGAGCGGGCTCTTTTTTCACAGGAGATGTACAAGGAAGAGGGAATTTAACAGGCGCCGGGGATCGCGAGCCATTCCGGTGAGCACACGACACGCTGCTTTCACTGCTTGACGTAGTCTGAGAATCTTCTGGTAGGGAAGACGATGATCCCGGAGAAATTGTAGACTCTGAAGTTGTTAGGAAACCACTACTTTGGCAATCGTGAGGCCCGTAATGCGGAAGAACTCCGGTGGAATCCATCGATGGGTACCCATTGAGAATTTCATCGTAACTATCATCGTAATCCACAGCACAAATTCGCTGCAAAGAACGATTGCGGAGTGGTACCGTATTCCATTTTTTGCCGGCAGCAAAGGGAACCGGAGACAAGGTGGCGGCGCGGAAGTTAGCAAATCGTGGCTGACCTTTCATACGGATCTCCATCGCGAGCAACTCTTCATCGCTTTCATCCCAGCTTTCGTGCTGGTCATCTTCATCAGACTCTTCGTCTTCTTCGTCCTCCTCATCTTCCCCTTCACTCGAAAATTCGGGGTAGCAAAAGCGACCGCCCTCGGTACTGATTATCTCGGTGCTGTCACTCAGAGACACCCGTTTTTGACTCGTCCCGCCTCCACCACTAATGCAACTTCCCAACGCCAAGCAGCTTGCGGCCGGAAGGCCTCTTTCTAACGACCTTTGGTATGAGCTACTGATCCGTCCCCAAAATAAGTCTTTAGACACAGGCGTGAGGCTTGGACCAGGACCTAATCCAGCAATCTCTTTTAAGACATCAGTCAGGCCACTGTTATTATTATTTCCACTCGGAGTCCTGGGACTAAGTGGCTCATAGCCCTCAATTTCATCAACGCTATCCTCGCCCTCGTTGTTGTTGTTGCTCGTACCGCTGGCCCTCTTACAGTTTAACCCATTGCGATTCCAGACCATAAAGGCGGAAGCTTTGCCCGGTTCCGGGATGCTTGTTGGAAGCTGCATATTGCCGTTAGAACCTGAACTTAAGGAAACGCATGGCAGCATCATAGTGGGTTTTACGGCAATGGTTGGTTTCTTTGCTACAGGCGGACGAAAGTGTCCTGAACGGGCATTCCCCCTGTGGGAACTATTGGCCAGGTTCGAATTGGATCTGGTCCCAGCATTAACCGGGTTCTGTTGCTGAGACGTCGCAAGTCCGAGCTCGGATCGAGGCTTGTTCCCGCCGCTCCGGGTACAGTGGAGACTCTTTGGCTTGAAGCAGTTCTTGCATTCGCCCGGTTTCCACACATGCTCGGTGAAGGCGCCGCAGGCCGACATGGCCGCTGTTCCGCAAGGTTTTTTGCTTTCAGTCAGTGGACTGCAAACCCCTCCATGAGGACGTTGACTACAGGAACCAACAGGGGTTCAATCACGGAGTCGGTTTAAATGTCAAGACTGAGGATGTCAGACCTGTAGCAAAGAAAAAGGAATGGTTCAGGTAACGACAATTTCAATTAGCTTCCAAAAATTTAGCTCAAAGCCAACTGGGTCATAAAACAACATGTGGAGATGAAGAAAGCTATGTAAACAAGTAGTGCTGCATGATCTCCAATAGATGGCAAGCTTTCTTCATTTTTATCCTGGGGGACAACATTCGGACTTCATGCAACTCAGCGTGTCTCGCAGATCAAAATCAAAACAACAAAAGGGGCAAAGGTCAAGAGGATTATGTCTGTTTGGGTTGTATTGTTTGGGTTATTGTGACACCCTGTGTGAGGTGCGGTTCTTCCTATTCGCTTCTAAGAGCAGCTTTTGATGCTTCAATTTGAAGTTAAGGTCAATGTTTGGCTCACAATTACTACACTAAAATAAAATTAACACCAAAAATGGCGTAAGTGAATTATTATTCTTTTTTTAAATAATAATAATAATAATAATAATACATTTCATTTATCAGCGCCTTTCAAAACTCTCAAGGTGACTTTATAGTCACAGGATGAGTTTTTCTGTGGGTGAGCAGAGGCAGCCACACGCGCCAGCGTTCACTCCACCCGGAAGTAACTCAAACATAGAAAGCTAGCTAGCTTGCTCTATTATGTCCTTCTCGGTCAGATGCTCACTGAATTAACGCTTCTTTTCTGATGACAGAAGAGAGTCTAAGGTTTCCTTATGCCGAATTGAATGTTTATATCGTCCTAAAACTCGATATTCAGAATCAGAAGAATCAGAATCATCTTTATTGCCAAGTATGTAGAACACACAAGGAATTTGTTTCCGGTACAACACGCTGCACTAGTATCGTTGTCAAAAAAACTGCTAAGTGGCACTATATTCTGTGGTTCCTGCAATTTGAGTGAAAATGACAAAAACCCTGGTACTGGAGTGGACACATTTTTGCACATCGTCTGGCAGTGAATGAGTTAATATGAAATTCATCTTGTCTGGCGGTGCGCCTCAAGGTTCAAGTTTAGGTCCTGTATTGTTTGAATTTAGTTACGCTAGCACTCAGCGGTGTCATTAGGAGGTCTCGAATAAATTTGCCATTGAAAATTTCCTGGTCACAAATCACTTGAAAGCACAGAACATTGGCTCAGCACGTGCGCTTCCAACTCGGCTTGTTACCACGGCAGCATTCCTCCTTTCAGTGCCCTGAGCATCTGACAGTTCCTGCCCGAGAAGGACGTCATTAAGCTAGCTTTGTTTTGTGCGATTTTTTTTTTTTTGTGGGGAGGAATGGGGGATGGTGGTGCAACTGGGTGCATTTTATAATAATAATAATAATAATAATACAGTAAAGTCTCGTTATATCGATATTGGTTATATCGATAGTACTGCTTATTACGATACTATTTCTATGAACGCAAGGAGAAAATTTACATGCTGCAGGATCGAATATATCGATAGTCCGGTTATATCGATACTTTTTCTGACTCCCGAGAATATCGATATAATGAGACTTTACTGTAATAATAATAATAATAATAATACATTAATAATACACAATAATTACACAATAATACATACAAGTGCCTTTCAAAACTCTCAGTCACTTTACAGTCACGCGTGGTGAGCAGCGGCAGCCACATGCCCCAGCGTTCACTCAACCCGGAAGTAACTCAAATAGATAGAAAGCTAGCTAATAGATAGCCAGTTAGCTAACTAGCTAGATAGCCATATAGCTAATAAATAGCCAGCTACATAGCTAGCTAGACAGATTGCCAATAAATAGCAAATAGATAGCCAGCAAGACAGTTAGCTAACTAGCTAGATAGCCATATAGCTAATAAATAGCCAGCTACTTTTTTCCTTCAAGTCCCATCTCAAAACCCACCTATTTAAAACTGCATTTTCTGTGTAGCTCTTTCTCTTGTTTCTATTTATAATTATAATTTATTTATTATATTGGATTGGATTTGCCTTTATTAGTCTCACAGTGGAGAAATTTACATTCTATTTGTGTCATATATTCTATTTGTGATTATATTTTATTTATTATAGTACCTAGCCTTGTCTGTGACTGTAAAGTTTCCTTGAGAGCTTTGAAAGGTGCTTAAAATGTAATGTATTATTATGATTATTATTATTATTACACTACTAGATATTTTGTCAGTCAACCAGGCTTGGATTGGTTCTATTGCTATTTCTTATCTATTCTGCTCAGATCCATCCCAGTAGAATCTCGCAAATCCCGTTCAGCAGCTGCTCACACCGCAGCTTTCAGCCTCCGTGGTTATTGCCCTCCTATAATACCGACGGGGGTTTAAGAGGGCGTGCAGGCCTTCTCTTGCTCAACTCCAACGTGCCGTGGGTGGAAAATGAGCCTCTTCCTTCAGCAAAGTGACCCTTCTCAGGGGAAGAACGCAGCTCCGCTGGTGGAGAGCTGGAATCTGATTTGGTATTTGAAAGCTATTCGCGCGTTGCTTCCGGCTTTCATGTCTCATTTCTTTCAAGGACAACCGACAGCATTTTTTTTTGTTTCCTAACTGACATCAGAAAAACTTTTTATAGCATCTAAAATACCTAAAACATGCAGGCTGATATTTTTAGTCAAATGCAAAACACCAATAACAATGACTTAAAGTGTCCCAAAACTTTCACAAAATGAGCTCGGAACTGGGCAGATTCAGAAAGTCCCGCCCCCTTTCGTGACATCACAATTGGTCACACACTGCCTTGCTCCTGAATCAAAACAATGGCTTCAGAGAGTTCAGATTCGGAGAAGATGCTTTCTTGCTACTCATCCAGTTATGAATATGATTCAAATAGTTCTGAAGAGGAAAGCATAAATGTTTGACATCGATTAAAGAAGTCCTTCCGTATCAATTCCAGCCGTCTGGACTCCAATGCAGCGTCCCAGAAAATGCACAAGATGGCGCACAAGCTCCGTTGGAAATGGGCTGATTTGTCTGCTGGGAATTTGTGTCAACTAGTATCAAATAGTAGTCTTGGTGCAACACACAACGATTCACCATTGCATTTTAATTATTATTATTTATGTGTTTTCCTTCTAATTTCGCCATCAACACGAAATTTTCAGACCAAACAAAGTACCCAAAATGCATTGTGTGTCACTTTCTCGGTCAGGGGCGTTCCCTCCGTGACGTCACTTCAGGAATCGTCACACACTCGAAGACTTCCTGAATATTCAGCGCGAGTCTTAAAAGTATAGCTCAAATATATGCGGTGGAATCTTTGTAAAATGCGCTCAGTAGAAGTCATTTGACAAATTATGGACGAAACTTGTCCGATGGTGTCGGTTGTCCTTTAAACGTCAATCTCTTTGGTTCAGGTTTCCCTTTTTTTTTTTTTTTTGTCGCCTCCCGTTTCCCCATATTGTCTGGCCACTAGAGGGCTTTATGTCATTTGAATGCGTTGACTTGTGAAATTTTACTCCACGTGTATAAAACTCAACGACAAGAGGCAGAGTGATCAAACCGCCAGTACAAACGCATAATTTATACGTTCCGGGACTTGAGCAGAAAAATCCACGTGCAGCCGCTAACAATAGATGCGCTTCATGTTTTGAGTTCCCGACAGAGAAAAGTGTATTTTAGGCTTGAAAGGAACAAAACATCTTTTTATAGACTTTGGCGTGAGACAGCTTTAAAAAAAAAAAAACGCAGGAATTTGGACAGTGGATGTATAATCCATGGTAAAGGGAAAGTACAACATCTAAAGATGGAACTTCAAAAAAAAAACAAGTATTTGTTCTCATTTCCGCAATGAGGCTACTTGCCATTGATTTGAAATAGAACGACACAAATAAAAATAAGCTTTAAGATATGAATGACTCAACTTATAAGTTCAATATTCTTTTTCTTCCCTATAAATTGCAAGCAAAAAAACATACACAAAAAAAGAATAAATAAAAAAGTACTGAGACTCTGGAACGGATTAATGGCTCCTCCATTCATTTCAATTACAAAAGGTGCTTTGTGATACAACACAGCCATTTCGTACGATCTAAGCAAGTAAACTTGCATTCAGTTGGATTTTGGATGTACACACTGTTCAAAATGTTTCCCCCCAAAAAAACATTTACTCTACATAATTTTTTTAAGTATCATTTGGATGAAAACTGGATTGAGAATCTTTTGCAGTTTTAAGATGCGAATGACTCGACTTGTAAATTCAATATTCCTTTTCTTCCCTATGACTTGCAAGCAAAAAACAAACAAAAAAAAAGAATAAATAAAAAAGTTCTGAGACTCTGGAACGGATTAATGGCTCTTCCATTCATTTCGATTACAAAAGCTGCTTTGTGATACAACACAGCCATTTTGTACGATCTAAGCAAGTAAACTTGCATTCAGTTTGATTTTGCATGTATACACTGATTTTGGGAGGGAGACATTTTGAACACTGACCTTGAAATGGGGGTGGTGGTGGGGGTTATTATGATTATTATGGATATGATTATGATGATTAATATACAGTAAAGTCTCGTTATATCGATATCGGATATATCGATAGTCCCGGTTATATCGATACTATTTCTATGCACGCGCGGAGAAAATTACATGCAAACAGGGTCGGATATATCGATAGTCCCGGTTATATCGATATTTTTTCCGACTCCCGAGAATATCGATATAACGAGACTTTACTGTAATTACATTATTATTATTATTATAGACTGTACAAAGTAATAAGGCCTATTTAAATAAACAAAGCAGAAAATAATCCGGGTTCGTCCACACATCCAACGGATTTGATATCAAACTCACATTGTGGTGTACCGATAGGCAGCGACGACGGCAGCCATCGAGTCCCGTTTGGCGAAGCGACGACCGCTGGAACCTGCGAGCGACAAAAAGACGGGAGAAAACAAATTCAACATCCTGGACAAGTATTTCGGAGATTTGTCGCTAAGTTCGTGATATGGGATATGGTTGAATTTAACGGCGAGAAAAAAAAAATATGGGCAAAGATAGCTACCCAGCTAGCTATTTAGCTGGCTACCTAGCTATCTGTCTATTTGCTATCTATTAGCTATCTAACTAGCTCGCTAGCTATCAATGAGCTATCTATTAGCTAGCTAGCTAACTTTCTATCTATTTGAGTTATTACGGGTTGAGTGAACGCTGGTGCATGTGGCTGCCGCTGCTCACCCACAAAAAAACTGATCCTGTGACTGTAAAGTGACTTTGAGAGTTTTGAAAGGCGCTTATAAATGAAATGTATTATTATTATTATTATATACATTTAATTTCTAAGCGCATTTCAAAACTCTCAAGGACACTTTACAGTCACTGGACTTTTTTTGTGTGTGGGTGAGCCGCGGCAGCCATTTGCGGTAGCGTTCACTCTATCCGGAAGTAACACTAGCAGCAAAGTTATGAAAAGAAGAGGAAAGAAGATGTGCTGGAAAGACAGCCGCCATCGGCCGCCATCGGCCATCATGCGGCGCCATCCATTGGAAGAAAATAGCTAGCTAGCTAGCTATTTGCTATGGACTTTTCAGTTCTCTGGCGCCTTTTCATCAGTCCCAAAAGAGGACATTTTTGTTTGAAACAAGACAGAAAGTGACTCTGCTGTCCCCCCCCCCGTCTTTTGTCTCTTCCGTCGACAAGAGGGTGACAGCTGCTCAGCTACGATAGCTACTGAATGTCTCATTAGCGCCATGACACCGAGAGGCCCTTCTGTGAAGAGTTCCTTTTTGCGAGCTCGGCTTTGTCTGTCTGACTCTGTTCCACTTTTTTCGCAGAATCACTCGCGATGTTTTGACTGTTTCAGAGTTGATTGCGCATCTGCGTTTCAAAATGGAATGCAAAAGTGAGGGGAAAGGCCAAGCTTGTCCGGTGTAAAACAAAAACGATTTTGATCGGATTGAACGAGTATGTCGGAAATGAGGATGAGAAATAATTATAATACATTTCATTTCTAAGCGTCTTTCAAAACTCTCAAGGTCACAGGAGAAATTTTTCTGTGGGTGAGCAGCAACAGCCACGCGCGCCGGCGTTCACTCAACCCGGAAGCAACTTAAATAGATAGAAATTGAGCAAGCTAGCTAATAGATAGCCAACAGATAACTAGCTAGATAGCTAATACATAGCCAGCCAGCGAGATAGCTAAAAACTAGCCAGCCTGATAGCTAATAGATAGCCAGCCAGCCAGATAGATAGCCAATAGACAGCTAGCCAGCTAATACATAGCTAGCTAGATAGCTAGCCAGGTATCAAATCTCTCAAGGTCAATTATTTACACTCACAGTTTTTCTGTGGGTGAGTAGCGGCAGCCACACGCGCCGGCGTTCACTCAACCCGGAAGTAACTCAAATAGATAGAAAGCTAGCTAGCGCACTAATAAATAGCTAATAGATAGTCAGCTACCTATAAAGCCAGTCAGCTAAATATTCATATAGCTAGATAGCCAGCTAATAGATAGCAAATAGCTAGGTAGCTAGCTATTGAGTGATATAGCACTTTAACAACAGCGTGTCACGCGAGATTGGTTTCGGACTTTAAATTACTCGTTTATGATTGACAAGGCATATTTTGGGGGAGGAGGCTGAAATTATTATTATTTTTTAACGCCACAAGAGCACTCGCCGCTGTGCTCTTCAACGGAATATTTCAAATTGCTATTTTGTCCCATTAAATATTAACCGTGGTGACACGCCGCATTAGGCCTTGCAATTTAAAAGCAAATCCCCGTCACTCAACAGCCGCTCGCTCGCTCGCTCGCTGGGCGGATATTCGAGAGCAGTGCCTTTAACTCATTCACTGCCAGACCATGTGCAAAAAATGGGTCCACTCCGGTGCCAGGGTTTTTGTCATTAATAATAATAATAAAAATAAAATAGCTAGCGATTGAGCTAGCTAGCAATCGAGTTAACGAGTGATCGAGCTAGCTAGTGAGCCAACTAGCCAACTAATCAAGCTAGCTAACGATTGAGCGAGCTAGCTATCTAGCGTGCAACCTAGCTAATGATTGAGCAAGCTAGCGATTGCACTAACTAGCGAGCGAGCTGGCTAGTGAGATAACTAGCTCTTCTTCTATTCAGCCCGGTGGCTAATTTCGATTCAGATTTTAGACAAATCCGCTCAGAGTAATTTTAAATTTACAAATCAAACTTGTGAAATTCCATAGCAATCGAGATAGCTAGCAATCGAGCTAGCTAATTATCGAGCTAGCTAGTGAGAAATCTAGCTAGTGATCAAGCTAGCTAATGATCAAGCTAGCTAGTGATCGAGTTAACTAGCGAGCGAGCTAGCTGGCGAGCCAACTTGCTCTCTTTCTATTCACGCTAGCTAATGATTGAGCTTGCTAGCGATCAAGTTACCTAGCGAGCGAGCGAGCTAGCAAGCTAACTAGCTTGCTTTATATTTAAGCTAGCTAATGATTGAGCTAGCTAGCGAGAAAGCTAACTAACGATTGAGCTAGCGATCAAGCTATCTTGCGATGGAGCTAGCTAGTGATTGAGCTAACTAGATAGCTAGCAAACTAACTAGCTCTCTTTATATTCAAGCTAGCTAATGATTGAGCTAGCTAGCAAGCTACATAGAGAGGAAGCTAGCTAACGATTGAGCTAGCAAGCGAGTGAGCTACATAGCGAGAGAGCTAGCTATCTAGCGATTGAGTTAACTACTGATGGAGCTAGCTAGTGAGCCAACTAGCTTTCTTTCTATTCAAGCTACCTAACGATTGAGCTAGCTAGCGAGCAAGCTAGCTAATTATTGAGCTAACTAGCGAGCGAGCGAGCTAACTAGCTCTCTTTGTATTCAGCTCGGTGGCTAATTCTGACTCTGAGTTTATTCGAATCCGCGCAGTAAGATCTTTGGAAACGTCGCTCCGCAACTGTCGCCTTCAAGATCAAAACTAAATGCTAACGTTGTGGTTATTTATAGAGTTTGGTAATTCGTTAAGCTCATTAAAATTCTTCTTATCCCCTCCCCGACCCCCGGTTGATTTAGCTGAAGCTTCAGACAGTTTTGGTTCATTCAATCATGTCTGATGTAAAAACGGAGCCAAAAATGGGGAGCGTCATTTGTTGACTTAAAATTTGGAATTTGGGATGTTTAAAAAATAAACTAAAAATGTTCCTGACCAAGCATGGGACCAAATGCATTTCCCGCATACGGATTACAAATTTGCAATGGGATCAATAGCGAGCGAGACTACAGAGCCAATGAGTCGATCGACTCTTATGGATCAACAACACAGATGAGGGATTAGCGCCGCTCGTGGCGGCCCCAATTTCATATTCATCATTAATGAGTGAGGCTGCTATGCTATTCGATGCTGAACCACCCCCCCCCCCCCGTTGGCCTCCTTCCTGCTTTGCTTCGCGATGACAGCTTTGACAAATGCGTTAGAAAAAAATAATATAAATACATATACAAAATATATAATAAATCAATAAACATATGAATAAACAAATAAATACTAAATACATTGCTAAACAAATAAACTAATAAAATAATAAATAAACCAAAATATAATTTAAATATATATAAAAATAATATATTAATATATTAAAAAAACAATAAATGAATAAACAAAAGATAAGTAGATAAAAAAACAAAGATATAAATAAAAATGATAAATAAATGAACAAAAAATAGACACTAGATAAATAGATAAACAAACAAATATATAAATAAAAATGGTAATAAATAAATAAAATCAATGAAAAAATAGACACTAGATAAATAGATAATAAATATATATATAATAAATACAAATATATATATATACTAGATAAATAGATAAACAAACAAATATATCAATATAAAATATATAAAAATGATAATAAATAAACAAATAAACGAACAAAAATAGACACAAGATAAATAAACAAATGGATAAATAAAAAAATAAATATATACTATATAAATAGATAAACAAACAAAAAATTAAAAAATATATATAATAAATAAATCAACAAAAAATAAATAGACACTAGATAAATGAATAAATAATATAATAAACAAACCGATAAATACAAAAATAAATAGATATTAGATAAGCAAACAAATATATTAAAAAAGAAGAACAAATTAACAAAAGATAAGTAGATAAACAAATATACAAATAAAAATGGTAATAAATAAATAAACAAATAAATGAACAAAAAATAGACACTAGATAAATAGATAACCAAATAAATACTATAGTAAATAAACAAATGGATAAATAAATAAAAATAAATATATATTAGATAAATAGATAAACAAACAAACATAAATGTGGAATATATAAAAAAAGATAATAAATAAATAAACAAATAAAGGAACAACAATTGATACAAGATAAATAAACAAATAACCTAAAATAAATAAATAAATTAATAAATAAATTAATAAATAAAAATAATGCCTTTATAGTCTCACAGTGGAGAAATACATTTCACAGCAGCAAAGTGATGAAAGGAATAAATAGAAAAACAAAAATACAATGGAAAGGCAGCCACTCTCGCGGCGCCGTCAGTCAAAAGAACAAAAAAAAACTAAATAACAAATAATATGAAATAATATGACAAAACAAAGACACAGAGAACATCATTCTTCAACTTGCTGTACCCTCTTTGTGAAATGAAACAGTTCTAATAAATAAATAAATGCACGAATAAAATAAATAAATAAATTCAAAGCCAGTTTCCAATGTTTAAATAATAACCGACCGTGGATTATTCTTATTTTTATTTTATTTTTTACTCAATAACCAGGCTAAATACGAAGCGAGGTACATATGACACCTTTTTCGACATGAACAATATGTGTCACAGCTGTTGTGGGGTAAAATATGAAATTATGGAACCAAAAAAATAAATAAATAAAGGACAAATGTCCGGGATGGGAAGAAGGTATTGCACGCCACCCTTCCAGTTCCACAGTGGTGGCATGTAAACACAGCTGAAAAAACATGGCAGAAAGCTTGCGATGAACCAGGTCCAGCGACACTGGAGTCACAACAAGTCTCTCGTCTTGCGACCGCGGCGACACAAAACAACACAAAAGAAGCTCGTTTGGGTCGCTTTGGGTTACATGTCGTAAAAAAACGTCGCAAAAGATTCCGACGTCGAGTCATTTCAAAGTCCCTTTCTCGACAGTGGAGACCATGGGTGGGTCAAAGGGCAAACAGCTGAAGCTTCAACTGGTTGGAAACCTCGAGGGGTAAAAACAAAATGGCTCCCGTCATGTTGAAACACAGCAATGGGCGATAAATCGGGTCACAATGTGACAATATGTGACTTTTTGGGTCCCATGATAGCAAAAGTATCCTTGATAACAAACCACATCTGCACTTATAGAAAGGGAATGACGAAAACTAGTCCACCATGAATAAATTGGACACTCTAGAATTAATTCCTGGTAGTGGATGAACAGTCGAGAAAATAGTCACACTTTTATCTACTTAGCTAGTTTTAAGCTAGCAGCTTGGACAAAAAATAAATGGCCGCCTTTCTCTGTTTTGCCGTTCCAATACGAGCGATGTCAATTTTGATCAACAAATTGGTTAACGTTTATGAATCCAAATCAGATTTGTGCAAAGTTGTTGACGAAATTTTGAGCAAAGCGGACTTAAGAATGACATTTTGTGACGCCGCTTTTCATTCGCCTTTTGAATCGATTTTGCGGCGAATTGTGGTTTAGCCAAACGGCAAAACCATGAAAGTATCATTATTAATATTATTATTATTATTATTATTATTATTATTATTATTATCATCATTCTTATTATTGTCATTATTATTATTATTATTATATTATTGATATTATTAATGGTATCATTAATATTATTCTTATTATATATTTTAAATAAGAAGCACATTGACCTAAGTTAACGTGCTTGCTTATGATATTGTTCTCCCCATGCATGTGTGGCTTTTCTCTGGGTATTCCGCCTGCCACCCACATTCCTAAAGTCTACACGGTAGGTTGATTAAGATTATTATGGTTTATTATTATTATTATTGTTACGATTATTATTATTAATTTTATTATGAAACTATTTCCTCTGTTTACAAAAGAAATTTGAAGATATGAAAGGTAAAAAGACAGCCTAAACGCAACATACTTCCATCTGCTCTGCCATTGGATATTACTGAGCATCATCCTAGCATCCCATTGGCTAAGAGTGACCTCGACCAAATCCGCAACTACATCATTTATGGCACGATAATGTAATTATGTTTGTTACCTATTTTGATGTGTTTTTTTTATGCTTTATGAAACATTTATGTCTGAATTTTGGAGGGGCTTGGAACGGATTAGGGCATTTACATGCAAAACACGTCTTGGCTTACTGAATTTTCTTGGAAAGAAAGTACCAATGACAAACAATGAGCGAAAACGACTAAGTATCAATGGATATAGCGCACCAAAAATGTTTGGGGGGGAAACTTTTGGCAGCTGCCAGGTCTTACGGCCATCTTGTTGCGGGGGGTGAGGGGTTCAGCTTTTAAGAGGGAGGAATGAGATGAGAACACATGTTCCAGACGACCACTCAGTAATTGATCTCCTTTGACCTCGTCTCCCCCCGCCGGGGATTTCAAGGGCAGACCTTTTTTTTTCGTTACTAGCGTAGTAAAGTATCACTCTTTCTCCGGCTTAATTGATTCAAACCACGACGCTGCGCTAAGCTCACAGTAGGACGTGAAGAGCGTATAGAACGCAAAACTCGCTGAACACTGGAACATTTTTTATTTTTGTTTTTATTTGTTATGTTATTTTTTTTATTTATTTTTTAAATTTAATTCACTTGGATTTTTTTAAATTAAATTTAATTTAATTTAATAATACATTTCATTTATCAGCGCCTTTCAAAACTCTCAAAATGTAATTACATTTAATTTATTTTTATTTTATTTTTTGTTTTGTTTTATTTTTTTCACGTTTTAGTTTTTCCGTTTTATTATTTATGTTTTACGTTTTACTTCTTACGTTTTACTTTTATTTTTATTTTTTATTTTTCATTTTAACATTTTATTTTTACTTTTTGATTTTTTTGATTTTACTTTTTGATTTTGATTTTTGACTTTTGATTTTTGTTGTTTTTTTTTTCCCGATTGTCCGATTTTTGATTTTGCGAGTTTTGATTTTCCGATTTTTATTTTATTTGTTATTTAGATTTTTTTTGTTCTTTTGACTTCAAAATGGCGCCGCGAGAGTGTCTGCCTTTCCAGCAGCTCCCGTATTTTGTTTTTCTACTTTCATAACTTTGCTGCTCTGAAATGTAAATTTCTCCACTGCGAGACGAATAAAGGTAGCTGGCTAGCAATCTAGCTGGCTAGCTACTAGCTATTGATTGCCTAGCTAGCGAGCTTTCTATCTATTTGAGTTACTTCCGAGTTGAGTGAACGCTGGCGCGTGTGGCTGCCGCTGCTCACCCACAGAAAAACGTATCCTGTGACTGTAAAGTGACTGAGAGTTTTGAAAGGCGCTTATAAATGAAATGTATTATTATTATTATTATTATTATTACATCCAATCCCCCCCAAAAAAAAGCAGTGAGACATCCTAATGCTTTTATCAAGGACAATCGGAAGCACAAAAAAAGGAAAAACATCAATCAATACGGAATGTAACTTAAAGAGCTATGATAAGTCAACAGAGTGTCATCTTAATGGATCCACAGCGCCGATCGATGCGAACTGACTTCCGTAGCGCAAATCAACAGTCCGAAACTCACCAGTGTTGGGCCGTCAAGGACTGCAAGGCCTTCTCTGCTGGCCTAAAAATATCTGAATCACAGACTAATGTGAATTATAATTTCAATAGCACATTTATTATACATAAAATAATGTGTATTTTGTGTAGTTTTAAGGCTTTGTAGAAAATTATGTTTTATGTGGACCTGGGAACGGATTATTCTTATTTCAATGGTTTCTTATGGGAAATAAATTTTTGGTAGACGAACTTTTCGCCTTACACACACTTTCTGGGAACAAATAATAATAATAATAATAATAATACATTTAATTTATAAGCGCCTTTCAAAACTCTCAAGGTCACTTTACAGTCACAGGATCAGTTTTTCTGTGGGTGAGCAGCGGCAGGCACACGTGCCAGTGTTCACTCAACCCAATTAAGTTCATAAACTGAGGTATCATTGTATTGGGAAGATGGACAAAAAAAAATTAAATCGGCAGTGGACTCAAATTTGATTCCTTCTTGATACCTATCCATTCACACAAATATATATAAACCAATATGCATGGATTGTATCGCATTTTGTACATCCGCCCCCATTTCAAGCTGAGAAAACTCCAAACCCGTATAACTTAGGAATGAACTTTTTTTTTTTTGATGAAAGTAGAAAGTCTAAATTTTCTTACGCTGCATTGAATGTTTATGTAGTCGGAAAACTCAATATTCTGTGTGTCCTGGAATTTGAGCAACAATGACAAAAACCCTGGCACTGGAAAGGACACACTTTTGCACATTGTCATCCTCCCCCAAGCCCTTCGGGCAATCTGGTTTTGCTCTCTTTGTGAACTCAAGCAGGAAAGCGTGCTATATAAGGCATTGTTGGTGTTGTGTGCAGCTTTTGGCTCCCAACCGTTAAGAGTATGTTTACACTCAATACAGCATGTCGCGTGCGTTAGCGTCATTCCATCGGCGGTCGGTAGAAGAACAGGAAGGTGTAAGCGACTCTAAGCGTCGCTCATCTGTCTATTTTTTGTTTTGTGAGGCCTAACAGTGTCACAAAATGGGAAACGCAAATATAATCAAAATGTATTTCTCGCCTTGTGAACGCCACTGCATTAAAAAAAATAAACAATTAGCATCACTCTGTAAGATATATTCCTACATGGGCTCAGGAACATGTTAGCAAGGCATTTGTAGTGACCTCAGTTGATTGGATTGGATGTTCGGGTTTTGGGTTTGCTTGTAATAAAGCACATCAAGACATCAACGACCATCACAAAGGTAAATAAAACAACAACAATTTATTATACAGTACAGTTTATTACTTTAATTATAATACCCGAGCACATTTATTGTAAATTATGTTTTATGGGGACCTGGGAACGGATTATTCTCATTTTAATGGTTTCCTATGGGAAATTAATGTTTGGGATACACACTTTTCGCCTGACACACTGTCTGGGAACCAATTAAGTTCGTAAGCCAAGGTATCACTGTATTACGAATTTTACAGGTGACAATTGACCCCCCCCCCGAGGAAGCCTCGCCCGATATTCGGACCTTATTTGTAAACAAGTGTCACGACAAAAAAATAAAAAAGCACCTTGAAGGAAACGTAGCCCGCCAGCTCCGTAAAAAAATTAACGTAAGACTTGTCGGAGAATAAATATAGCAACTGGAGTAGCGCGACGCGGTGTCCGTTTAACGTGATGTCATGATTGTGTGTCGTCGATCCAGAGTGGAAAAAGTAAGGGGGCTGTCCTGAAAGCTGCTCGTCGGGATCGGATTTACATGGCGTCAGATGCTATATTTAAAGATGCTACCGTAACGGCGCAGGGAAAATGTTCAGGCGTCCCCTGGAAACAAGTTACGAAATAGCTAGCCAAACGTTCTTTACATTTAACTTCATTTAATTCCATTATAATAATAATAATAATAATAATAGGAAGAATATATTTCATTTCTAAGTGCCTTACAAAACTCTCAAGGTCACTTTACGGTCACAGGATACGTTTTTTTCTGTGGGTGAGCAGTGGCAGCCACACGCGCCAGCGTTCACTCAACGCGGAATAACTCAAATAGATAGAAAGCGAGCTAGAATAACTCAAATAGATAAAAAGCTAGCTAGTTAGCTAATAGATAGCCAGCTCAATCGCTAACTAGATAGATTATAGCTAGCGTATGCATGGTTTTGTTTGCTACTTTGGACCTTTTTGTTCTGATAATAATAATTGTTAGTGCTTTATTATATAGCCAAGCTATTATATAGCCAAGAGATACCGAGCTAGATAGCTGGTCAATTACAAAGAGAATAGATAGCTAGCTAGGTAGCAAATAGCTAGCCAGATAGCTAATATATAGCAAATAATGATAATAATCATCATAATAATCCATTTCATTTCTAAGCGCCTTTCAAAACTCTCAAGGTTCCCCTATTATTATTTCAATAGGTGATTCATTTTGCTTGGCGGTGTGCCTCAAGGTTCAATTTTAGGTCCTGTATTGTTTGAATTTAGTTACACTACCACTCGGCGGTGATTGAACTAAGCTTTATTTTGTGCCATTTCTTTTTTTTTTGGGTGAAATTGGGGTGCACTGGGTTATGGGGAAAAAAAGAGTTAATTCCTATAAGAGTCTGGAGTTATCTGAGCTTGAAACGGTTGGGGTGCCCTACCCAGAGATTGGCATTCAGCCACTGGGTGCTGAGAGGTCGGGGGGTTAGAGGACTGACTGACAGGAACAGAGGCAATACAACAACAAAGCCACATGCGCTAGCTAGGCTGGCAGGCAGGGAGGCAGGAAAGTTATCAATGTGACGTCCCTGATCCACTGCTGAAAAGGATGCTTTGATCCTTTCCTCTTTCAGCTAGAACTGCTTCATTTCACAATGGGGGTACAGCAAGTGCTGAAGAATGAAGGACTCTCTGTGTCTTTGTTTTGTCATATTTGTTGTTTTGACTTCAAGGTGGCGCCGCGAGAGTGGCTGCCTTTCCAGCAGCGTTGCTTTCCTCTTAACTTTCTATCTATTTGCTATCTATTAGCGAGCTGGCTAGCTCTCGGGCTGGCTATCTATTTGGTATCTATTTGCTAGCTAATCTCACTGTCTAGCTGGCTACCTTGCAATATATCTATTTGGTATCTATTTGCTAACTAGCTGGCTACCTAACTAGCTATCTATTTGCTATCTATATGCTATCTATTAGCGATATATCTCGCTACCTATCAATTTGTTATCCATTAGCCAGCTAGCTAACGTTCTATCTGAGTTTTTCCAGGTTGAGTGAACGCTGGCGCGTGTGGCTACCGCTGCTCACCCACAGAAAAACTTATCATCTGACTGTAAAGAGACCTGCTCTGCCAAAGACCCCTTAGTGTCCCCCGGGCCTCTGCCTGGCCACCCAAGGCGAATTATCACTCGACTTGTGCTCAAGTTAAGCCTTTGTACCAGCACAACTTTAGTTAGCTGACGAAGCTCTTCAGATGACAAAGCTCTTCGGACAACGAGTGAAACATTCCGACACCTTCAAAGTACAGTGATACCTCGGTTTATGAACACCCTGGTTTACGAACTTTTTGGTTTACGAACGGTAAATTTATGAAAATTTTACCTTGGCATACAAACTATTTTTTAGGATACACACGGAGCGCCACAATGAGTGATGTGTCATTCGCGAACAAGCCTGTTCAAACAACAAAATGGCAGCCGACTGTTTTTGTCCGCTATTCCCCACCCCCAGTCTTCAGTTAAAGCCACATGATTGGTCAAGAACGCAGAAGTGAGGGGGGTGGTTTAAACATTAAAGAGACAGGCAGACGACAATGAGTTTGAACTTTGATAGTTCAAAGGCAGAGTGTAGACTGCAAGGTTAAAATATCCCATCAATCAGGCTCCACAAACAACCCGCACAAGCCATCTGTACTCTTGATGCAAAAAGCTATCAAACCAGCTAAACAGAACACAATTGATGAGGAACCAGATAAAATTATGGCAGAGAAAGCACCTACAAGGGATCATTCCTCAAGATGGTGAAAGTCTACGTTGAGGCTACGTTCCTCATCAAGTGTTCAATGCTGATAAAACCGGCCACTTCATTCCATCAAGCCATCAACGACCATCACAAAGGGAAATAAAATGACTTTATTATACAGTACAGTTTATTTCTTTAGTTACAATACCATAGCACATTTATTATACAAAAAATAAGGTCTATTTAGTGTAGTTTTAAGGCTTAGAAAATTCGAAAGTAGAAAATTATCTTTTATGAGGACCTGGGAACGGATTATTCCCATTTTAATGGTTTCCAATGGGAAATTAATTTTGGGGATACACACTTTTCACATTACACACTCTGTCTGGGAACCAATTAAGTTCGCAAGCCAAGGTATCACTGTACTTTTTTTCCAAGCACCTTTCAAAGCTCTCAAGGACACTTTACAGTCACAGACCAGCATAGTGAAAAAAAACAGTGCATGTTCTAAGATTGATCACTCGACTTGTGCTCAAGTAAAGCATTTGTACCAGCGCAACTTTAGTTAGCTGACGAAGCTTTTCAGATGACAAAGCTCTTCGGTCGAGGAGCGAA
This sequence comes from Hippocampus bargibanti, assembly GCF_051943395.1. Lineage (NCBI taxonomy): Eukaryota > Metazoa > Chordata > Actinopteri > Syngnathiformes > Syngnathidae > Hippocampus > Hippocampus bargibanti. Next base: position 1,322,585 of record NC_142738.1, on the reverse strand, counting down.
ACATCCGACACCTTCAAACAACTGAAGAAACAGTTTCATCGATTGTACAACTTCATAACCCCCCCCCCCCCATTCAAATCAACGATAAAAGCCCAAACTAATAAACTTGACTAATAAAGGCAAATCCAATCCAAACAAGAAGCAGTTCCGAAGAGGCTGAACCGAATATCGACCCTCTTAGCTCGGCGTGACAGTGTCGTGGAAGCGTCGCGTCGCGTCACGTCGCCTGCACCCACTCTCCACAACAACCACTTACAAACTTATCCACGCCACGCCAGGAATGTGGACATTTAATCGCACTGGCCCCTCCCGAAACTGCAAGTTGGAAGCCGGGGAAGAGGGCGGGAGAGGCGACTTGTACCTTTTTTTTTCTTCTTCATTTCTTTATTTAAAAGCGAACTTTCTCTTACCTCGACGTCGAGCTGCTGTCGTCGGGCAAAAATAAGCCACTTGGAAACGGGGAAGGAAGCGCTTTGGTCACCACAATCCGACAGCGAAGAAGAGATCGACCCCGGTGGCACCACAACGCGAGTGGGCTTTTCGCTTCTCTGCTTCGTGCTCACTTGCTCGCTCTTGTGCTTGGCTCCGACAACTGCCGCTACACGTTCCACCCCTTACACCTCCCCTTCGCTCCACTCCCCCCTCCAAAGACATTAAACACACAAAATAAAACAACAAAAATGTATAGTATGTACTATCAATCACTTCCAAAATCAACATGGCCGATGTCTAAAATCTCGCGTGATTAATTTTTGTAACAAAATTTTGTAACCAATGGATATTGTCATGTTGATGAGCCATCCACGTAGTCACCAAACAAAAACAAAACTCATATTTCCAGAAATAAGCAAATAACGAAATACTTAATCGATTATTTAATTTGACGGGCTGTGCTTTGGCTGGCGTTTATTTTCCTGTTAACGCAAAGCACTTCCACAATTAACACGACAGATGTCTGAAATCTCGCGTGATTTATTTTTCAAATAAAATATTGAACTTTAATGTAATATTGAAGATGAACCATTGTGGTCGTCACAAAAAAAAACAAAACTCATATTTCCAGAAATAAGCAAAAAAAAACACCTAATCGATTATTTAATTTGACTGGTTGTGCTTTGACAGGCGTTTCATTTCCTAATGAGGCAAAGCACTTCCGCAATGATCGTGGCCAATGCCTAAAATCTCGCGTGATTTTTTTTGTTACAAAATACAGTAACTACAACGTGACATTAAATATGAGCCACTCACGTAGTCGCCAAACAAAAAACATATTTCCAGAAATAAGCAAATAACTAAATATTTAAAAGATTACTTAATTTGACAGGTTGTGCTTAGGCTGACGTTTCATTTCCTAATTAGCCAAATGCATCATTTCCTTATTAGGTAAAAGCCTGATTCAAAGCCGAATGCATCTGTTGCTCATTCATTGAAATTCAGACCTTGTGCTTGATGAAGAGACGAGGATGACAAGTGAGGAAAAAATCCCCTTTCGTGCTGTGGGGGTTGAAAAGACAGAAAAAAATAGTGATGAATATTCATTCCAATCGTTCATCGTCATCCCTCCATTGTTGTGTTTCGGAGTCAACTTGTTAGGCAAACGTACTTCTTGGGTTGATTTTAATAAAAACGTGATGTACATGAAGGCAGCACACTTGGAAGAGCAAAAGTGGGCGGAGCCTTCAGCCAGAGCGTAACATGTGGGAATGACTCAAGTTTTCTTTTCTTTTTTTTTTTTTTTTTTGGACGCAAATTCCAAACATTGTTTCCTCCTTTTTTTCTCCTCTTGTCCTCTCGCACTCCACCGGTCGATGACTTTCGAATTGCCGGATGGGTCAAATAATATTTAATGACCCTAATTTACATTTCAATCTGCTAATAAGCACGATAAAAGAAAGGCAAATGTTAAAAGTACTAGCAGGTTGGTCAAGGAAGTGCATGCATGGATGATTTTTTTTAATAATAATAATAATAATGCATTTCATTTCTAAGCGCCTTTCAAAACTCTCAAAGTCACTTTACAGTCGCAGGATCAGTTTTTCTGTGGGTGAGCAGCGGCAGCCACACGCGCCAGCGTTCACTCAACCCGGAAGCAACTCAAAGAAATAGAAAGCTAACTAGCCAATAGATAGCTAATACCTAGCCAGTTAATTAGCTAAACAGCCAGCCAGAGCCAATAGATAGCTAGCTAGATAGCCAGCTCGGGAGCTAGACAGCAAGTAGATAGCAAAGAGCTAGCTAGATAGGTAGCCGGCTAGGGAGCTAGACAGCAAATAGGTAGCAAATAGTCAGCGAGCAAGATAGCTAGCGAGATAGCCGGCTAGGGAGGTAGACAGCAAATAGATAGCAAATAGCTAGCCAGCCAGATAGCTAGCTAGATAGCCGGCTATGGAGCTAGATAGCAAATAGATAGCCAGCTAGATAGCCGGGTAGGGAGCTAGACAGCAAATAGATAGCAAATAGATAGCTAGGAAGATAGCCAGTGAGGGAGCTAGACAGCAGGTAGATAGCAAATAGCTGGCGAGCAAGATAGTTATCTAGATAGCCGGCGAGGGAGCTACACAGCAAATAGATAGCAAATAGCCAGCTAGCAAGATAGCCAGCTAGATAGCCGGGTAGGGACCTAGACAGCAAATAGCTAGCTAGCTAGCTAGATGAACCTATTTATCTATTTGCTAACTGTTAGCCAGCTATCTTTCTATCTATTTGAGTTACTTATGGGTTGAGTGAACGCTGGCGCATGTGGCTGCCGCTGCTCACCCGCAGAAAAACTATAAATCGTGTGACTGTAAAGTGACCTTGAGAGTTTTGAAACGCGCTTGTAAATGAAATGTATTATTATTATTATTATTATTATGAATAAATCAAGAAATATTCCCACTGCTGATTTCATAGCCCAGTTAGCATATTTTAGTGCCGTGATCACCAATCACCATAAAATGAAGAGGTGGAAGCACCCCCCCCCACTTGTTTTTTTTCCTCTTTTTGCTCGATATTACTCACTGTGGCCATCTTTTTCAACACTCTTAGATAGCAAAATTCAACATGGACGACATATTTTTAGCTAGCTGAAAACTATTTTGGAATTGCTCTGAACGGCGCCTCAGAGGACCGTTAGTCATAACACGGCCAAGAAAACTGAAAACAAAGCACGTCGTCCGTGCATGTGGAACGTCCTTCTTATCAACAGAATGTGCAGTCGGAGCCAAATCCAAAATACACAATGCAGGTGCGTGATGACGCAAAAAAAAAAGCATGGCAGCATGAGTCGCTGTTGGCTGTGACATGATAAACTTTCATGTACCTCATGGCGGGAAAAAAAAAAGCTTAAAGGACAACCGACATCACTTTTTTGTTTCCTAACTGACATCAGAAAAACTTTTTTTTATTGGTGTTTTGCATTTGACTACAAATATTTTGCGTATTTTAGATGCTATAAAACGTTTTAATTATGTCAGTTAGGAAACAAAAAAAAATGGTGTCTGTTGTCCTTTAAACATAACATGAATTTTTAATACTCTTATTTTGAAAATTCGACAATGCTTTTGTCGTGGTGCATTCAAGGTCCAGCCTCCAAAATCCATCAAAGCGCATTCATTTTGGTTGTTGTGTAGACAAACAGCAGCCCATTGACTGGCCAGTGCATTTATTCGCTTTGTCGTCGTGTATAAGTTTGTGACACGTGTTGGCCTTCGCAGACAGGAAGTCTCCACTGGCAACATGGAGGAGGGGGGGGGGGCAGCATTGAATGAAAACAGGAAGCCATATAATGTCGAGTCAAAAACAAACAGTAATACACCACAAGTGAAGTTCCTTCGTTTTTTTTCTCAGTGGTTTTGCTGGTAGTTCTTTGTTGAGTCGTGGATACAATTTGTGGGTATCCTTTTTGAAGGACAACCGACACCATTTTTTTTTTTTGTTTCCTCACTGACATCAGAAAAACGTTTTATAGCATCTAAAATACCCAAAACACGCAGGATGACATTTAGTCAAATGAAAAACACCAATCAAAATGACTTCAAGTGTCCCAAAACGGCCACAAAATGAGCTCGGAACTGGGCAGATTAAGAAAGTCCCGCCCCCTTTTTCGTGACGTCACGCCAGGATACTCCTTCACAAACTGCTTAATTATAATACCATAGCACATTTATTACACATAAAATAAGGTATATTTTCTGTAGTTTTAAGGTTTAGAAAATTAGAAAATTATGTTTTATGGGGACCTGGGAACGGATTATTCTCATTTTAATGGTTTCCTATGGGAAATTAATTTTTGGGATACACACTTTTCAGCTTACACACACTGTCTGAGAACCAATTAAGTTCGTAAGCCAAGGTATCACTGTGTATGCGCTCAGTAGAAGACATTTAAAATGATTTTACAAGTTATGGATGCAATTTGTCGGGAGGTGTCGGTTGTCCTTTAAAAAAAAACGTCAGTTCATTATGTTTTTTTTTGTTTATTGAAAACACAACCACTTTTTTTGGGTACAAACACACACAGACAAGAAATGGCACATTTGTCAACAAAGCATTATAAAATATGAAGCACAAAGTAATATTTCTTTTGTGACAATGCAAACAGATGCACTTTTCCTTTCTGGCGACGCGTTTGAGTGTTTCAAGGAGTAAAACTGTGATGGGATCCAGAAAGTGACACATTAAAATAAAAAAAAAATAAAAAAGGAGAAATAAATATGAGGAGCTACATCATCTTCATCGCTTTGGCGAAGGAGATAAATTGTGCCGATTAATGTGGTTCTCTTCAACTTCCCACTTGGACTTGCAGCAATTATCTGGGATGAAACAAAAGGTTCATATTTAATATGTGAGCATTAAAACAATTCTCATTTGAATAGGGATTTATAATTATAATAATAATAATAATACATTCATTCAGGGAGCAGGAAAATCCTACTGGACCTTCCGCACCCTGCCCACCACCTTTTCCAGTGACTCCCCTTGAGGCAGTCGCTACCTATCCATGCACACCAAATCTAGCAGACGTTTAGAATAATAATAATAATAAATTTCATTCATAAGCAATTTCAAAACTCTCAAGGTCACTTTACAGTCACAGTATATTTTTTTCTGTAGGTGAGCAGCGGCAGCCACACGCGCCAGCGTTCACTCAACCCGGAAGTAACTCAAATAGATCGAAAGCGAGTCAGCTAATAGCTAACTAATAGCTATCTAGCTAGCTATATAGCGAATAGATAGCTAGCTAACTAGCTAGCCAGCCATATAGATAGGTCGCTACCTAGCCAGATAGCTAATAGATAGCAAATAGGTAGCTAGCTATATAGCTAATATATAGCTAGCTAGATGGCTAGCCAGCCAGCTAGATAGCTCCCTAGCCACCCAGATAGCTAATAGAAAGCAAATCGATAGCAAATAGCTAGCTAAGTAGCTAGCTAGCCAGCCAGCCAGATAGCTAATAGATAGCAAATAGCTAGCTCGGGAGCGACATTCAATTCAGCGTAAAAAAAAACCTTACTCTCTTATTTCACCAGAAAAAAAAGAGATAATTCCTAAATGATATGGGTCTGGAGTTATCTGAGCTTGAAATTGGGGCGGCTGTACAAAATGCAATACAATATATTGATTTATATAGTGCTTTAACAGCTGAAACTGGAATGAAGCGCTAACGTGGACAAAAGGCAAATAAATTCTGCCCCCTCGTGGGAGAAAAAAAAAAATTTGCCAGAGGTCTGACCAGCGCTTTATGGGCTGAGTTCACGTCTTACCTGTCCAAACGGTTGACCAGGTCTCTCACGGTGTTAATGAGGCTGTCGTGTTCCTGCGGGTTGCTCATGATGATGCTGTGCAGCTTCTTCATGTACGAGTCGATGGAGTCCAGGGTGGGCATCTCTCCGCTGCCTGTCGGAAGCGACCACGGTCATAATTTATGCAGCGTGGGACACTCAGCTATCTATTAGCTAGCTCGTTAGCTGGATATCTATTAGCTATCTATCCAGGTGGCTAGCTATCTTGTTGGCACATTAGCTATCTATTAGCTAGCTAGCTAGATGGCTATCTATTATCTGTCTAATAGCTAGCTAGCTTTTAACCCGGAATAACTCAACTAGAAAGAAAGCTAGCAAGCTAGCTAATAAATAGCTCGATCCGGCTAGCTGGCTGGCTATCTATCCGGCTCGCTGGCTGGCTATCTATCCAGCTAGCTGGCTGGCTATCTATTAGATGTCAATTAGCTAGCTAGTTAGCTGGCTATCTATTAGCTATCTAGCTAGCTGGCTGGCTATCTATTAGCTATCTACCTGGCTATCTGTTAGCTATCTATCCAGCTAGCTAGCTAGCTATCTATTAGCTAGCTGGCTTGTTAGTTGGGCTATATATTAGCTATCTAGCTATCTATTAGCTGTCTAATAGCTAGCTTTTTATTTATTTGAGTTATTCCGGCCGGGTTGAGTACACAATGCCGGCACATGTGGCTGCCGCTGCTCACCCGCAGAAAAACTGATCCAGTGACTGTAAAGTGACCTTGAGAGTTTTGAAAGGCGCTTACAAATGAAAAGTATGATTATGATTATGATTATTATGATAAAGCGGGTCGGTGAAGGAGATGAGATTTAAAAAATAAAAAGTGGAGAAAGAGCAAGCTCGTGTTCTGAGCAACGTCAAGCGTTGTTGATACTGACATCATCTTTGGCAGAAAGCTGTTTGCTCAACAGCATTAAAAAAAAAGGGAAATCTAAAAGTCAACGCCTGACGTTGCTTTCAATAGAACGCCATTTTGTTCATCGGACAAGCCAATCAATCTTTCGCCTACACGCCCATGGGAAACGGCGCCAACGTCTGTGAGAGCGGTGTAGGAAACACAAGGACGACACGGAGGGGTGCTTTAACCTTGAGCCCAAAAAATAAACATTAAAACATGCAGTGATACCTCAGCTAAAGAACGCTTTAGTTTACGAACTTTTCGTCTTTACGAACATTAAATATACAGTAAAGTCTCATTATATCGATATTCAAGGGAGTCCGAAAAAATATCGATATAACCGGGACTATCGATATATCAGACCCTGTTTGCATGTAATTTTCTCCGTGTGTGCATAGAAATAGTATCGATATAACCGGGACTATCGATATAACCAGACTTTACTGTAATCTTGGAATACGAACTAGTTTTCCGCAAACGAACCAAACCACACAGCGCCACGATGGCTGGCGGACTAATTTTTCCACACCCCCTTTCTTTGGAGTGCAGACATGGTTTGTTATCGAGTGGAGTACTTTTGCTATTATGGGATCGAAAAAGACACCACAACAGGCTAGTGTTAAGCCGAAGAGGACACAAAAGGAAATTACGGTCAAGCAGTAGAAGATCCCCGAAAAATACAAACGAGGTGTGCGTTTGTGTGACTTAGCGTCCCAGTACCAGTATGCTAAGTCGACCACTGCTACGTGTGGCTAAGGGTGTTTCTGTGTTGTCTAAGCAACGGTCTCAGGCAATAGAAGAGGTTGAAAAACTTCTGTCGATTTGGATTAACGAAAAGCAAAGCTAGCAGGGGACTGTGTGAGTGAGGGTATTATCGGCCAGAAAGCACGCCAACTTCACTCGGATATCATCAAGAGGCAACTACATCAACGACCATCACAAAGGTCAATAAAACGACACTATTATACAGTACCGTTTATTTCTTTAATTACAATGCAATAGCATATTTATTATACATAAAATAAGGTATATTTTGTGTTAATTAAGTAGAAAATTCTGTTTTATGGGGACCTGGAAATGGATTATTCGCCTTTTTAATGGTTTCTTATGGGAAATAAATGTTTGGCAGACGAACTTTTGGCCTTAAGCACACTTTCTGGGAACCAATTAAGTTTGTAAGCTGAGGTATCACTGTAGTGTAGTGCCTCTAAAAGGGTTCCCTGATGAACTCCGCATCATGATGCATTGGACTGATTGTTGTTTTGAAGGCGCTTAGAAATGAAACGTATTATTATTATTATTTTATTAATCATTTGCTAGCTACTTGCTATGTATTAGCTAGCTGGCTAGCTAGCTCGTCAGCTATCTATCTATTTACTATCTAAATGACTGGCTATCTATCTGGCTGGCTATCTAGCTAGGTATCTGTTGGCTATCGATTGGCTAACTAGCTAGCTCTCTATCTATTTCAGTTACTTCCGCGTTGAGTGAACGCCGGCGCGTGTGGCTGCCGCTGCTAACCCACAGAAAACTTGATGCTGTGACTGTAAAGTGACCTTGAGAGTTTTGAAAGGTGCTTATAAATCAAATGTAGTAGATTGTTATGTGACAAAGATAAAAATGACGATTAGTATTATTATTTTAACAATAATAGTCAAATGACACCTAGCATGATCACCTCATCGAAAATGGCCGCCACGTGTTAGCCCAGTTGTTACCTGGCAGAGGAACAGAAGAAAAGCTGGCGGCCAGCGCCTGTCGCAGGGTGTCCAGGTGCTGGTGAAGGAGACCGTTGCGCCCCCTTTCTTGCATCACGTCGCCCTCCAGACGTTCCACGGCGCCGCGCATGCTCTCCACGTGCTTTTGGAGGGCGGCGTTGCGTTCCTCGTACTCCATGTTGGTCTTGCGCAACTGTCGCATCTCGGCCTCGCGAGCTATAGAAGAGAAAAAAAAATATGAAATATAGTTCATATAATAATAAAATTAAAAAGTCTATAAATGATCTAGGACCAAAAATATGGTCTTGCTCACCTTTGCTGTGGTTGAGGAACTCCTCTGTGAAGATGGGGATGTCAAACACGGTCCGATCTTTACACTCCGAATCCTTCTGGTGATTGACGGAAACACAAAAGCGTAAAAGAAAAACACACAAAAAAACAATGATGGGATACAGTTAACGCTTTTATTTCTGGACCGAAAAATGGCCACTCAAGTGTCTGCGCGCACTTTATAAACAACAAAAACATCAAAATACATAAATATAAAAAAAAAATACACTACAGTGATACCTCAGCTTACGAACTTAATTGGTTCGCAGAAAGTGTGTGTAAGGCGAAAAGTTTGTCTTCCAAACATTTATTTCCCATAAGAAACAATTACAATGAGAATAATCCGTTCCCTGGTCCCCATAAATCATCATTTTCCACAAAATAAGCCTTAAAACTACACAAAATATACCTTATTTTTTTGTTTAATAAATGTGCGACTGTATTGTAATTAAAGCAATAAACTGAACTTAATAATAAAGTCGTTTTATTTACCTTTGTGATGGTAGTCGATGTAATTGCCTCTTGAATGTATCCGAGTGAAGTTGCCGTGCTTTCTCGGCGATAATACATTCACTCACACTGTCCCCTGCTAGCGGCTTTTCATTAATCCAAATTAACACAAGTTTTTTTCTTTTGTTATCCAAGTTAGTTAGTTATCCAAGACTATATGATGGTGAATTTAATGTTCGTGAGGTGAAAAGTTCGTGAGCTAAAGCGTTCGTAAACTGAGGTATCACTGTACATTAAAAAAAGTATGTTTGGAAACAGATTTAACTGAAAAAAATATTTATTTTACTTTAAAAGTTCATTATTTTACTTCAAGAGTTAAATACAGTGATACCTTGGCTTACGAACTTAATTGGTTCCCAGAGTGTGTAAGGCGAAAAGTGTGTATCCCAAACATTAATTTCCCATAGGAAAGCATTAAAATGAGAATAATCCATTCCCAGGTCCCCATAAAACATCATTTTCTACTTTCTAATTTTCTAAGCCTTAACACTACACAAAATATACCTTATTTCATGTAGAATAAATGTGATATGGTCTTCTTTCACCATCTTGAGGAATAATCCCTTGTAGGTGCTTTCTCTACCATAATTTTACCTTGTTCCTCATCAATTGTGTTCTGGGTTCATAGCTTATTGCTGGGTTGATAGCTTATTGCATCAAGTGTACAGATGGCTTGTGCAGGTTATTTGTGGAGACTGATTGATGGGAATTTTAACCTTGCAGTCTACATTCTGCCTTTGAACTATCAATAAAGTTGAAACGAGTCCAAATTTGTGAAATTTGTGAAATTTGTGTTTCTGTGAGACTAATAAAGGCATATCCAATCCAATCCAATCCAATTTCACTGTTTTCTCTCCATTTTCTCACTCTCTTTCTGTCGTCTGCCTGTCTCTTTAATGTTTAAACCACCTCCCCTCACTGCTGCGTTCTTGACCAATCACGTGGCTTTAACCGAATACTGGGGGCGGGGAATAGCGGACAAAAACAGTCGGCTGCCATTTTCTTGTGAGAACGAGCTCGTTCGCCAACGACACATCACTCATTGTGGCAGCTCCGTGTGTATCCCGAAAAATAGTTTGTATGCCAAGGTTTAATTTTCATAAATTTAATGTTTGTAAAGCGAAAAGTTAGTAAGCCAAGGGGTTCGAAAACCGAGGTATCACTGTATAACCGAACTGTCACGAGCTAATACTAATGATGTAGGAAATGTAATATTCAGTTCTGTTTAAACTTCAAATCTGTCTTTTTTTAGCCCCTGAATCACGAAACTTGAACAAAACTTATAATGTCAACTCCAACAAGGTAAGCGTCATTTCCATCCACCCTTTTTTTTGCAATATGGATGCGTTGACAAGCCAGGAAAGAGGCACTGACCTCGTGCGGAGACTCATTGGCCGTCGGATTCCTGACATCTGGCGAGGAAGGAAAAGAAAAAAAAATGGCAGAGAGAAATGAAGAAAGAGGACAAACGGATGGATGAGTCATGTTTCCGTCACTGGGAGCCAGTTTTCGGTCTTGACCCGAGGGAGCCAAAGTCAGAACACCCCGTCCACTGATCCACTGCATGAGATTTAATTCAGCAGCCAAATTTGTGGAATTAGGGGAGGGGGGGGGGTCGTTTGGACCAAACTTTCTCTTTGTTTCCTAGCGGCGAAGAAACAATTCCAATACATGGCAGAATTCACCTGATTATTATTATTTTTTTTTGGGGGGGTGGGGATAAAGTGAAAAATTATTTCACTTTATATTGCAGTGGGTACAAGTGACTCCACATCAAGATTTTTCAACAGAGGAAAGGAAAGAATGAAGTAGAAATACAAAATACAGGAGCTGCTGGAAAGGCATCCCAAAGCAAAAAAAACAAAAAATAATACAGTAAAGTCTCGTTATATCGATATCGGTTATATCGATAGTACTGCTTATTACGATACTATTTCTATGAACGCAAGGAGAAAATTTACATGCCGCAGGATCGGATATATCGATAGTCCGGTTATAGCGATATTTTTTGCCATTCCCGAGAATATCGAGATAACGAGACTTTACTGTAATTAAAAATAGCTCCGGTATTTTGTTTTTCTACGTTTTTCTTTCCTTTCTTCTTCCTTTCATAACTTTGCTGCTGTGTTACTTTTGGGTAGAGTGAACGCTGGCGCGAATGGCTGCCGCTGCTCACTCGCACAAAAAAATAAATGTTCTTATCCCATTACTGTAGTGTCCTTAAGAGTTTTGAAAGGCACTTAGAAATTAAATATATTATTATTATTATTATTATTTGTAGTATTTTTAAGGATAATTTATGCATTAGGTTGCTAGTAAATATTTGGTAAACTCGAGTTGCAACTCACTAAAAAGCGATTCTTCGAAAAATAAATAAATAACTTAATAATAATAATAATTATTATTATTACCACTCCCCTTTTGAAGTTTATCTTTAAATTAAACCTAAAACAAAGAGAATTTATTTACATCAAAGATGTCAGTCATTGTTTTCTAGTTACGGTTTATGATAATAATAATAATGTATTTTATTTATCAGCGCCTTTCAAAACTCTCAAGGACACTTTACAGTCACAGTATAAGATTTTCTGTGGGTTTCCTCTCGGGAGCAGGGCGTTATGAATTTGGGGAAGCCATTAATATCTCCTGCATATTCAGAAAGTCCCGCCCCCTTGTTCGTGACGTCACGCCAGGATACTCCTTCACAAACTGCCTTGCTCCAGAATCAAAACAATGGCTTCAGAGAGTTCAGATTGGGAGAAGATGCTTTCTTGTTCCTCATCCAGTTATGAATATGATTCAAATAGTTGTGAAGGGGAAAGCATAAATGTTTGCAATCGATTAAAGAAGTCCTTCTGTATCAATTGGAGCCATCTGGACTCCAATGTAACGTCCCAGAAAATGCACAAGATGGCGCACAAGCTTCGTTGGAAATGGGCTGATTTGCCCGTTGGGAATTTGTGTCAACTTACACCTTCTTTATGCGTGTTACCGTAATTGGCTGTGACACACAACGATTCACCATGGCGTTATTTATGTAGTTTTGCTTCTAATTTCGCCATAAACACAGTGTTTTCAGACGAAAAAAAGTACCCAAAATGCATTGTGTGTCGCTTTGTCGGTCAGGGGTGTTCCCTCCGTGACGTCACTTGGGGCATCGTCATCAACTCAAGAACAAGACTTCCGGAATATTCAGCGCCAGTCTTAAAAGGTAAAATACAGTTAGCTATATGCGGTGGAATCTTATTAAAATGCGCTCAGTAGAAGTCATTTGAGTGATTTTACAAATTATGGACGCAACTTGTCGGGAGGTGTCGGTTGTCCTTTAAGTATCTTGTGCGATTTGGTCCCAGCATTTATTGGGTACTTGACTGCGTCACTCACCGCCTCTGTGTCGCTTGCCCTTTTGCTTCTCTTGGACCTTCCTGGTGAAATGTTTGTACGCTTCCGTCTTCTGGTACTTTTCCAGTTCTTGCATGTAGCGCTCCTTGTCGCGGTCCGCTTCGTCCAGGTAGCGCTGCAAACGTCAAAATCTTGGGGTCAGTTTTTTTTCTGGTTTATTTTTTTTTTAACAGCAAATTTGGTGAAACACATTTTTCAACAGATGTAATAGCTAGCTAGCTAGCTGGAAAGATATCTAACAGAGAGCCAGCCAGATAGCTAATAGATAGCTAATAGATAGCTGGCTAGCTAGCTGGATAGATAGCTAAAAGATAGCCAGCCAATTAGTTAGCTGGGTAGGTAGCTAATAGATAGCCAGCCAACTAGCTAGATAGCCAACAGATAGCCAGCCAATAGCTTGCCAACTCGCCGGATAGACAGCATACAGATAGCCAGCCAGCTGGATAGATAGCTAACAGAGAGCCAGCTAGATAGCTAAAAGATAGCCAGCTAGCTAGCTAGATGGGTAGATAGCTAATAGATAGCCGGCCAGCTAGCTCGATAGCCAACAGATAGCCAGTTAGCCGGATAGACAGCTAACAGATAGCCAGACAGCTAGCTAGATAGCTAATAGATAGCCAGCTAACTAGCTAGCTAATAAATATCGAGTAGATAGCCAGGTAGCTATCTTACAATCTATTAGCTATCTATTAGCTAGCTGGCTGACTACCTATTAGCTAGCTTGCTAGCTTTCTTTCTATTTGAGTTATTCCGGGTTGAGTGAACGCTGGCGCGTGTTTTTTTTTTTACCGCAAGTGGACTTCCCGGGTCGGACTAAGTCGACTCTTGAGGTGTCAAACCCGATCCCAGCGTCCTCTTTTCGCCCCACCGTTGCTTCCTACCTGTTTGTCCTCGGGCGGCAACTTGCTCCACTCGTTGCCCAGCATCCTGGTGATCTCCGGGAAAGGCACGTCGGGACGTTCGGCCCTCAGCTGCTCTCGCCTGTCGTTCATGAAGCGGACGTAGCCCGTCAGCGGCGCTTTGGGGGCGTTCCTGTCCTTCATGGCCTTCTTCCTCTTCCTGCCTTTGGGCCAGTTGGCTCGTCGTGTCTTCTGAGATGAGGAGCACCCAAAACAACAAATACATCAACGGAGACAAATAAGTGGATAAACAAAGACCACAGGTGGGCAACTTTGGTCTTCCTGCCATTTTGATTGGACGCTGATGACATCATCATACGGCCATGTTGTTGTTTTTTTCTTTTTTTTTTTTTCTTTCCAAAGTGAATTTTGAGTGTAAATATTTTATTGATGAGTTTTTTTGTTACTCGTTAGAGGCAAAACTAACACGAAAATCTCATTACCAATTATGTTATTGTCTGCCGTTTAAAATTGATGTTAAATGAATGACTAAAGGGGAAAAAAAAACGCATTTAGTCTGAATATTTCTTGATTTATTTAGCTAGCTAGCTATTTGCTATTAATTTCCTGTCTAGCTGGCTATCGATGAACTATATAATAATAATAATAACAATAATAATAATAATAATAATAATAATAATAATAAATACAAAAAAAAAAAAAATAAATAAAGAATAAAAATAAAAAGATAAACAAAAAAAATACAATAAAACTAATTAAAATAAAATAAATTAAAAATATATAATAATAATAATAATAATAATAATAATAATAATAATAATAATGGGTGAATCAATGAATAAAAATGAATTAAAAATAAGCGGACACATAAATAAAGCAAATAAATAAATAAGCAAATAAATTAATGAATAAATAAATGGAGATAAATAAATAAATAAACAAGTAAATAAGAAAATCAATAAAGTAATGAATAAATAAAACATATATATAAATAAGTGAGTAAATAAATAATCAAATAAATAAATACATAAATAGATACACAAATAAAAGAATAAATAATCAAAGAATTGGACTAACAGATAAATGACTGAATAATAAATAAAAAATAAAAACCATATAAATAAATATATAAATAAGTGAATAAATAAATAAAAATGAATAAAAAAATAAGCGGACGGATACATAAATAAAGCTAGTAAATAAGCGAATAAATCAATGAATAAACAAACATTTATAAATAAATATACATATAGCTATCTAGTCGCTATATAGCTATCTATTAGCTATCTATTGGCAAGCTAGCTAGCTTTCTATCTATTTGAGTTACTTCTGGGTTGAGTGAACGCTGGCGCGTGTGGCTGCCGCTGCACGCCCACAGAAAAACACATCCTGGGACTGTAAAGTGACCTTGAGAGTTTTGAAAGGCGCTTTGAAAATAATAACAAGAAGAATCCATTTCATTTCTATGTCTCTCACCTCCAACACAGCGCCCCCCTGAGGATTGGAGTGGCTCACCCCTGACAATCATGGTTAATTTGTAATTCTTTGCTTGCAAAAAAAAAAAAAAAAAAAAAAAATATCCAAAAATAAATAAATACAATTTCATACCTCATCTCCATTTCTCTGGCTGGCGTTTTCCGTATTGGCGGCGGGAGACGACTGCTGTTCATCCATGACTTTGAATCCTGCAGAGGAAGAAAAATAGATTTGCTACAACAGTGACCAGTTATGCACGATTGCCCCCAATCCCCTCCTCTTTCTCCCCAACTGACAGTCGGAGCCGAGTTTACCATCTGGAAACGTTTGTTACACTAAAGCCCGAGCCATCTGCGGGAATCAGATAAGCCAAACTTTTGACTTTTAGTTTCCATCTTGATAAAAAGCGGGCGATAACAAACAAGTAAACTACAGTGATACCTCGGCTTACAAACGCTATAGCTAACGAACTTTTCACCTTCCAAACGTTAAATTCGGGAGAATATAATCTTGCCATACAAACTATTTTTTGGGAAACACACAGAGTGCCATAATGAGTGATGTGTCTTTGGTTATCTTGTGACTGAAAAGTGACCTTGACAGTTTTGAAAGGCCGTTATAAATGAAATGTATTATTATTATTATTATGACGGAGTCCTGAAACTTTCCTGACTCACCAGGGATGGGGATTTGCTTTATTATATTCTGTACTGCCATCTTCTGGTTCGAAGTCCGCAATGCACCACCAAAAAAATCGATTATATTTATGCGAATGATTTAATAAGCGCATGGTGGTTGACGTCACTTTGTTAATATTAGTACGGGTTGACGCTGAAGATGATTATTGTATCGGTTTAGTAGTTCACGTCAACTACAGATTCAGTAGTAGTCACATTAGCTGGAAAAAGCACGACAAAAGACATCGATTTTTCAACTACAAATTATCACGAGTGTGGAATGAAAGCACGTCACGGTGTGTTTATTTTTACGCCATTTAATCAAACAATTGAATTCGTTGGGGGGGTGACGTGACAGCTGTTATTAACCTTGGTCATCTTCGACGTAAGACGTAACAGCAACCCCCACTCAAAGAAAATAAACAAAAAAAAAAAAAAAAAACACGAGGCAGTTTTACAATAGGACGCAAACCTTTAACGCTATTTTTTGACTTACACGTCGAAGACAATAAGGACCAACAAGGTTAGCATCGAGCTAACAAGCTAGCTATGCCGTTAGCGTTTGTTTAGCAAGCAGCCGATCGTGAAACATTGCCTTTTTTTGCGATTGTGCGTCCAACTTTCCGTCCGTGAAAAAACCCAACAGATAAAGAGGCAAGATTCATAAAACTAACCTTAAAAAATGTGAATAGAAGCCGAAAGTAAGCGGATTGGTTGCCTTTCTCCGGCTATCAAAACAATGCAGGAGTGACTGTCATCATAAACACGCATGTCGGTCGCTATCCGTCGCCTCCATGTAAACTGGACCCCCGTAATTAGTTAATTCTTGCCATATTATTTCACTGCCATGATTAAAACACACGATACATTTTTTTTCATATTTAGGGATGAGGATCACACGACAAATCCAAATCAAATATTTACCAAAAGTAGATTATTTACCTCCAGATGGGAATTTTGCGACACTTTCTGTTGGAGCCTCTTCTTCGTCGAAGTTCGAAGAGACTCACGACTGCACCGCAGGACGTTGCTACCACCTAACGACCGTTTTATGTGTTATACGCGTTCAACCCGTAATAATAATAATAATAATAATAATAATAATAATAATAATAATAATAATAATAATAATAATAATACATTTCATTTATAAGCGCCTTTCAAAACTCTCAAGGACACTTTACAGTCACAGGATATTTTTTGTGCGGGTGAACAGCGGCAGAGATATTGATATATCGATAGATACAAATGTAGATATAGATCGATATACCATAGATAGGTAGGTAGATAGATAGATATTGCAATAAAACCACAAACCGAGAACATAAAATGTAGGTTTGACTACAATTATATTTGTCATTGTCATTATCATGATCATGAACAGCATTGCCGTTAGCCTAAAATGGCATATTTCCCCATTATCGGACTATTAAAGGCTTTTTTATCAGATATTTCAAAATATTAATACAAAAAATATGTACTGTACATACAATATTTTTGAGACAGCACGCACAATGCTATTACAGTTAAATCACATGACAGCAATGGAAAAAAAAAAACACTGAGTAACAGTAATCAAACTAGATTACTGTTAGTTGGTGTTTATTTTTTATTAAATATGATCATTTAGGCTTCTAAATTGGCTGCACCGCCATTCGGTGAAATCCCTTGCAGCTTCGGAATACACCATTGTGAGTTGTTTCGAAACAAGGGCGTCAACACTAATGGCGTTGTTTGCCTTTGCTAATGAACATCTGTGAATAGCTGCACACTCGCTTCGGTGTGATGCGGAGTTCAGCGCCAGGAGACATCCACAATACACGTGCATATAAATCGCATCTGTGCAACCTTGCTTCATAGAAAATAAATAAAACATAAAAAGGAGGCGGGGTTGGGGTTTGCAAACAAATTATGGGGCCAACCTTCGTTTGCGACGGCCTCATAAATCATCGAGGGGTTCTCGGTATGTCAATAAGAACTCTGTAAACGCGACGCCCTGAGACATAAGCATAAATGCAGCTTCTTCAAGGCCCTTCGGACCCATAATGCAAAGCGTTGATGGTAACAGAAGCGGAAGTGATAGCGTAACCGCTAAGTTCTAGTGAAGGGAATTCCGGCTCTTTTCAGAGAGCCGGTTCTTTTGGATTGGCTCACTAAAAAGATCCGGCTCTTTTGGCTCTCGAATGGCGATGGAGGGAAACGTGTAATACGTCATCATAAAATGCATAGTTTGGAAAAATCCCACGAAAAACGATTACGTACGTCACAAAAATGCAATGATATACGACTGCGAGTACAGAGTGCGCTCGTTTCACTGGACAGAAACAATCGCGGTGGAATATAGCTCACTGGAGCGTACTTACACAATGCTATACACAACAAAGAACATACTTGATTATTGCTAGAAATATCTTGTAACTTGTTTAAAGTATTCATGTTTACATGGGGAATTTTGTTAATAAAATTGCGCAATCAAACATTACACACGCGGAAGGTTTTTTTTTTTCCTTAAGGACAAGTTGAGCGTTACAATTGCAGATATATCGATAACGGCCGCTAGATGGCAGTGTCACTATTTACATCATTGCCTGTGAGGTCAGGGAAGGATTGTGTACAGCTGCGTCCACTCGGCGATTGCCTTATTTTATGAATAGATATGTATTTGTATATTTTTGGATTGTAATAGTACTTTGTCGCCTGGCTCATTTCAAGTGGAATATATCCCGCAGCCCAGTTTTCACGGACGTTGTCGGGCGCACTTAATGGATAGCATAGAAAAAGCCGAGCATGACGCAGTGAGACGAAATAATGATTGCATTTTATTTATAGGAGACTTACAAAGGCAGATTAAAAAAATAAAGAAGCAAAAACAACATAACAGTGATATCAAATGAAAAGGGGGGAAATTTAATATACAAAGTGAAAAGTGTGTAGAATCACACAGGCAGAGCATAATACGCAACATTGATACTTTTTAATCATTGTTTCTCACTAGGACAAACATTCATTCATTCATTCATTCTATTCATGTATGCACGTACCGTATGTACTTATTTATATATTTATTTATGCATGTATTTATGTATATTGTGATGTATTTATTAATGCATACAATTATGTATGCATGCATGTATTTATTTATATATTTATTTATGCAGATTGTTGTTTTATTCATGCATATATTGATACATGAATAGGTTTAGAAATGTTTATTTATTTGTTTATTATTATTTCATTTCGTTGTGTACTTATATATATATATATATATAAATATAAATAAATAACTACACAAATAGATGAAAAAAAAAATATATATATTCATCTATTTGTGTAGTTATTTATTGATGGCATATTGTTATGTAATTATGTATTTATTTATGTATTTATATATATTTTAGGTGTTCATTTATTTATTTGTATACCTACTTATTTATTTATATACGGTACTGTATTTATTTATTTATTTATGGAATATTGTTATGTAATTATGTACATATTTATTTATGTATTTATATATATTTTATGTGTTCATTTATTTATTTTTGTACCTACTTATTCATTTATAGACCGTATTTCTGCATGTTTTTATTTCTGTAGGTTTATTTATTTGTGGCATATTGTTCTGTAATGTACGTAGTTATTTTTGCATTTATATTCATTAAATCAAATATTCATTTATATGATGTATATATGTCTGTTTTTATTTATTTATTCAGCTATTTATTTATTTTGTATGTGTGGATGCACTTATTTCTGTCTTTATTTCATTTATTTATGTACATATTTAGTTAGTTATGTAGTTGTTTATTGATTTTTTTTTTTATTTTATGGTTTATTTATTTATACCCTTATTTATTGGTGTATTTATTTATTTACATTTTATTGTTGAGGGGGTGTGGGGGGGGCGGGGTCCCTGTGGGACCTATAGGAGGAGTTCCTCGTACCGGTCTTGATAAGTCCTTTAACAAAGGGGGACAAGTGAGATTTGAAGGCACACCTTGGATTGCCCCTGCCCTTTTTGTGAGGGGGATAAAGAGGTGACGGGAGCTGACAATGGATAATAACTTGATGTACGACTGCGCCGCACTGAGCCTTAAACGTCTTATCTAAATTCATACGCCGCCGCCCGCCGTTTATCATTCCGCCCCGCTGCCGCCTGGCAGATAATGGACAAAAAGGAAATCAATAAGTTAGAAAATGGTAGCGAATCATGAGGCCCGATGGACCCTGATGAATTCTCCATTTTGTCACGTGCGTGCCGGATTGACTTGCTGAGGGATGGGATCCTGTTTTTTTTTTAACCTTGCATTATCTTAACATTGCATGACGAGAATACACGAGCGAGGCGGCGTACGGAGGAATACAATTCACGCTGTGCGCTGATGCGTGATGATAATGAACGATTCCTTTTGAATATCCACTCGCCGGATTCGCCGGATCACCGAATGAGCACTCCAGCTGAAAATGTTTTGCCCTCAACGATGATCTGCATCAATAACGAGCTCCTTCTTTCTATTTCCACTCAAATAATCTGGAAACAGTTGCTTGTTTAGTGATACCTCAGCTTACGAACTTAATTCGTTCCCAGAAAGTGTGTGTAAGGCAAAAAGTGTGTATCCCAAACATTAAGTTCCCATAGGAAACCATTAAAATGAGAATAATCCGTTCCCAGGTCGCCATAAAACATACTTTTCTACTAAACAAACCTTAAAACTACACAAAATACACCTTATTCTATGTATAATAAATGTGCTATTGTATTGTAATTACAAAAAATAAACTGTACTATATAATAAAGTCATTTTATTGACCTTTGTGATGGTCGTTGATGTAGTTGCCTCTTGGAGATATCCGAGTGAAGTTGCTGTGTTTCTTGGCAATAATACCCACACACACTGTCCCCTGCTAGCTACTTTTTGTTAATTTCAAGCAACAGAGGTTTTTCAACCCCTTCTACTGCCTGAGACCGTTTGCTTAGACAGTACAGAAACACCCTTAGCCACATGTAGCAATGGTAGACTTAGCATACTGGTACTGGGACGCTAAGTCAAAACA
This sequence comes from Hippocampus bargibanti, assembly GCF_051943395.1. Classification (NCBI taxonomy): domain Eukaryota; kingdom Metazoa; phylum Chordata; class Actinopteri; order Syngnathiformes; family Syngnathidae; genus Hippocampus; species Hippocampus bargibanti. Next base: position 1,301,881 of record NC_142738.1, on the reverse strand, counting down.
AACCAAAAATACAGTGTAACCTCAGCTACGAACTTAATTGGTTCCCAGAAAGTGTGCGTAAGGCGAAAAGTGTGTCTTCCAAACATTAATTTCCCTTAAGAAACCATTAAAAATGAGAATAATGCGTTTCCAGGTCCCCATAAAACATAATTTTCTCCTAAATAAGCCTTAAAACTACTCAAAATATACCTTATTTTTATGTAGAATAAATGTGCTATTAGATGTAATTAAATAAACTGTACTATATAATAAATTCATTTTATTTACCTTTGTGATGGTAGTTGATGGCTTGATGGAATGGAGTGGGAGGAGGAGAGAGGGAGGGAGTTACTGTTTGGAAGGAGAGTCACCTTCCATAAAGACTGTCCCCTGCTAGCTGCTTTTCGTTAATTCAAATCAACAGATGTTTTTCAACCTCTTCTATTGCCTGAGACCGTTGCTTAGACAACACAGAAACACCCTTAGAAATGTTCGACTTAGCATACTTGTAGTGGGATGCTAAGCCACACAAGCGCACACCTCGTTGGTGTTTTTCGATGATCTCCTTCTTCTGCTCGACCATAATTTTCTTTTGTGTCCTCTTCCGCTTAACACTAGCCGGTGGTGGGGTCTTTTTCGGTCCCATAATGGCAAAAGTACTCCACTCGATAACAACCCACGTCTGCACTCAAAGAAAGTGGGTGTGGAAAACTAGTCCGGCAGCCACGGAGGCGCTGTTCGACCGCGTGCTTTGGTATTCTTCAGCCGAAAACTCGTCCGCCAGCCATTGTGGCGCTACGTGTCTTTCCCGAAAACTAGTTCGTATGCCAAGATTATATTCTGGTGAATTTAATGTTCGTAAGGCGAAAAGTTTGTGAGCGAAAGCGTTCGTAAGCCGAGGTATCACTGTACTTTATTTGTTTGACAGTGGAGAAATTGACATTTCACAGCAACAAAAACAAAATACAGGAGCTGCTGTAAAGGCAGTTGCTGTAAAGTTGCGGCTTGGAACTGAAGCGGATTGACTTTGGACAGGAGACGTGAGATAATGTCTTTTTGTCAACGGTTGCTACAGCTTCGTGTATGCTTTGAAAACTTATCTTGTAGCCGACACGCACATTCCACCATGACGTCTCTGATCCACTGGTGAAAATGAAGCTTTGGGCCCCGATTGAGGTATCACTGTAAATAAATAAATAAATAAATAAATAAATAAATATGACACCATGTGCCATTCTGTTTGCTAATCCATCGTGCGGCATACAAAGCAGGCAAATCCTTCGCCAAAAATAAAATAAAATAAAATAAAGACGCAAGTGGCTCATTTGTGAATTTCATAGCAAGGTAAACACATACGGGGTCTGACACACTTGACAATTATATATCAGCTTAATTATACGAGCACAATCTCACACAAACAGACAGCCGACAGGGGCGGGGGGTGAAAAACCTTGTTGGATTTGCTAAATGTGTCATGGACAAACAACAATCTGCTCAGTGTTTGTTGTGGCAGTCATTGGCAGTTACGATTGTTATGTTGTGTCTGAAATAGGACATTGAATGGAAAATGTGTCAACATTTTACATCGACGACCACACACGATCGATAGAAAGCTAGCTAGCTAGCCAATAGAGGGCTAATAGCTAGCCAGCTAGATACCCATATAGCTAATAGCTAGCTAGATAGATCGGCGGTCAGGGAACTAGATAGCAAATAGATAGCAAATAGCTAGGCAGCGGATAGCTAGCCAGATAGCTGGATAGCTTGATATAATAATAATATAATACATTTCATTCATCAGTGCCTTTCAAAACTCTCAAGGTCACTTTACAGCCACATGATCAGTTTTTCTGTGGGTGAGCAGTGGCAGCCACATGCGCCAGCGTTCACTCAACCGGGAATTACTCAAATAGATCAAGTTAACTAGCTAGCTAATAGATAAATAATAGATAGCCAGCTAGCCAGCTAATAGATAGCTAGCTAGGTAGCCAGCAACGGTGACCCCGGTCAACCTGGAATAACTCAAATAGATCAAGTTAACTAGCTAGCTAATAGATAACTAATAGATAGCCGGCCAGTTAACCAGCTAGAGAGCTAATAGATAGCAAGTAGATAGCTAGGTAGGTAGGCAACAACGGTGACCCCGTTCAACCAGGAATAACTTAAATAGATCAAGTGCGCTAGCTAGCTAATAGATAACTAATAGAGAGCCAAACAGCTAGACAGCTAATAGATAGCAAATAGATAGCTAGCAATGGTGACCCCGTTTAAACAGGAATAACTCAAATAGATCAAGTTAGCTAGCTAGCTAATAGATAACTAATATAATGGTTATAACTAATATCCAGATAGTCACTAGATAGCTAGCTAGATAACTATGTTTCCTGACTCAAATACCTAGCTAGCCATATAGCTAATAGATAGCTAGCTAGATATAAACAAATGTGGGTTTAGCACATTGTCTGGCAGTGAATGAGTTAAAAAAACAGAGTATGATTACATTGATTATAATGAGAAATGTGCCGGATTTCAAAGAGCTTTCTGGAATGGATTATGCTCGAAAATCGAGGTTTGACTGTATAACAAATGTGAGATTGAGCCTCTCACCTCTTTTTTCCCGATGGAAGCGCATCTGCAGAAACACTTGTAGTGCCACTTTGGGGCAGCAGAGGTCACTACCTGACAACGAAGGCCAACCCTGCCACTGGAAAAGGAGGAGCCAGGCATGGGATGTCGAGGTCTGATGACAAAATGATACATTGATGGCAAATTAGCCCATCTCCAAAGTAGGACAGGGACCTTCACTTATCACCACGGGAAACGGTGACGAGCTAGCGAAAGGCAAGCAGGTGACCTTTTCAATAATGTCACCGTGCAGGGTGTCGTTTATAAAGAGGGACTTCTGCCACCATTTGACAGAATGAAAGGTAACAGCTCCTCACACTTGACACGAAGATTATGGCCGTTTTGAGAGGACCCGACAGACAGACACCCAAAAATACCCTAATACGTCCATTCTGTATCTAATAGCTAGCTAGCTAGCTACCTAACTATTTATTTGCTCTCTATTAGCTGTCTTGCTAGCTATCGTTTAGCTATCTAGGTGGCTAGGTAGCTATCTATTAGCGACTGTAAAGTGACCTTGAGAGTTTTGAAAGATGCTTTTAAATGAAATGTATTATTATTATTACTGTATCTATTAGCTAGCTAGCTTTCTATCTATTTTCAGTTACTTCCAAGTTGAGTGAACGCTGGCGCGTGTGGCCGCCGCTGCTCACACGCGGAAAAAAATATCCAGTGACTGTAAAGTGTCCTTGAGAGTTTTGAAAGGCGCTTACAAATGAAATGTATTATTATTATTATCCTTTGATAGCTATTTGCTATCTATTCACTATCTAGCTGGTTGGCTATTTAGCTGGTTGGCTATCTAGCTGGCTGGTTATCTAGCTAGGTATCTGTTGGCTAAGGATTGGCCTGCTAGCTAGCTTACTATCTATTTGAGTTACTTCCGGGTAGTGTGAACGCTAGCGCACGTGGCTGCCGCCGCTCACCCACAGACAAAAACATATCCTGTGACTGTAAACTCACCTCGAGCGTTTTGAATGGCGCTTATAAATCAAATGGATTATGATGATGATTATTATTATCATTTTCAACCTATTTGCTATCTATTAGCTATCTGGGCGGCTAGCAAGCTATCGAGTTAGCTACATCTATTCACTATTTAGTTGGCTGGCTATCTAGCTGGCTGGCTATCTAGCTAGTTATCTGTTGGCTAACGATTGGCTAGCTAGCTAGCTTTCTACAAGTTAACAGGTCTTTGAGTGGCCGAAACAAACCGGATGATCCCCCCCCGCCCGCTCCTCTCCAACACAATCACACTTCACCCCCAGTCGAGAAATCCGGCTATCCAGTCCTTGGGCGCACTTGCAGTTAATTAGTGTGTGATCACGAAATGCTCTCTTTCTCCCGACACAATGAGCCGTACGTCAGCCAACACAAACGGATTCCCACGGCCCTCGGGTAGATAACATCTCTGCCAGGCAGGCGCCTTCGCGCAATCCCCGCAGGAGACTTTTCTTGCCCGCCTTTTCTTCAGGCGCTGGCACGGACCAATGTGAAAGGAGAGGGGGCCTAATTAACGGCCATTCCTCCAGGGAGGAAGTCTCAGAAAGGAAATGTGATGTATGCATAGACTGATATATTGCCGGGTTGTTCTTTTTGGCTATATGGCTATGGCTATTACACTACACACACACACACACACACACGCACACACACACACACACACACACACACACACACACACACACACATATATATATATATATATATATATATATATATATATATATATATATATATATATATATATATAAATACATGAATAAATAAATACATAAATAAATAAACACACGAATGAACAAACAAACAAATAAATAAATAAATACATACACGAAAATAAATAAACGAATGAATAAATAAATAACTAAATACACGAATAAATAAATAAATAAATATATGAATAAATAAATAAATAAATAAATAAATAAATACACGAATAAATAAATAACTAAATATATGAATAAATACACGAATAAATACATAAATAAATACATAAATACACAAATAAATACACGAATAAATAAATAAACACATGAATGAATGAATAAATAAATAAATAAATAAATGAACGAATAAATAAATAAATAAATAAATGAATAAATACACGAATAAATAAATAAATACACGAATAAACGAATAAATAAATAAATAAATACACGAATAAATAAATAACTAAATACATGAATAAATACACGAATAAATAAATAAATAATTAAATACACGAATAAATAAATACACGAATAAATAAATAAATACACGAATAAATGAATAAATGAATAAACGAATAAATAAATAAACAAATAAATAAATACACAAATAAATAAATACACGAATAAATAAATAAATAAATACACGATTGAACGAATAAATAAATAAATACATAAATACACAAATAAATAAATAAATACACGAATAAATAAATAAATACATGAATGAACGAATAAATAAATACATAAATAAATACACAAATAAATAAATACATAAATACACAAATGAACGAATAAATGAATAAACGAATGAATAAATAAATAAATAAATACCCAAATAAATACATAAATATATGAATGAACGAATAAATAAATGAATGAATAAATAAATAAATACACGAATAAATAAATAAAATAAATACACAAATAAATAAAAAACTAAATACACGAATGAACGAATAAATATGTGGGATGAATAAAGGTATTCTGACATAAATAAATGAATAACTAAATAAATAAATACACAAATAAATAAATAAATAAATAAATGCCTTATAGGACACCTGCGGGACCTCAAGTTTAGCGCAGCGCTCATTTTGCAACCACTGAGTGCAAAGATACGCCCCCGCCCAAGCCCCCTTCCCTGGTGCCTAATGTATCCCCTCATCTGCGGGCATGGCCGCTGGCAAAAGCACATTGCGCACCCGACGTGCGCACCTGATGTGATTCTTATGCAAATGAGAGGCGCGGTGCATTCAGGGAACCTTGGCCAAGCCGCCCTTGGACGCCGCTATCGTTTCAACCCCAAGGCATTCATGGCTACTTCTGTATCTTTGATTATTTGACTATTACGTGAACTTGACGTTCACCTTGGAAGCCATTGCACGCAGAAACGGGATGACGCGGATTCATAAATACTTGATGGAGGCCGGCCTTGTTTGTCTTACGCTATGCACACGCTAAACAAAAGAAGACGGCGAAAACCTGCAACGGAAACAGAGACGTCTCTCCGGTCTCAAATGGTGCACATAATAATCAGAATAATAATAATAATAATAATAATAATAATAATAAATAATAATAATAATAATAATAATAATGATAATAATAATAATAATCACAATAAATCATCATCACCATCATCATCATAATACTACTACTACTGCTACTAATAATTTACAGTCAAAGGATAAGTTTTTCTGTGGATGAGCAGCGTTCACTCAACCCGGAAGTAACTCCAAAAGATAGAAAGCTAACTAGCGAACTAATAGATAGCGAATAGATCACTATTATATAGCTATTAGATAACTAGCTAGATAGCCAGCTAGATAGCTAATAGATAGCCAATAGATTACTATTATATAGCTATTAAATAACTAGCTAGATAGGCAGCTAGCTAGCTAATAGATAGCTAGCTAGATAGCTCGCCAGCAACAAACACACACAATGTGATCATCTTATGAGAAATTCTCTTAGTTGAGTCGCTCCGTAAGATGAGTCTGCGGGGGGTGATGATATATGGAGCTTCAAAAAAGAAAAGGAGGCTAACAACTAGAGCCCAGTTCATTCATCTCACTAAAGACGCAGCACGCACACATACACACTAAAGAAACACACACAAATACACACACACACACACACACACACACACACACACACACACACACACACACACACACACACGATTTGCAAAACGATGTTTATTTGTTAGCGTCATAAATCCTCCGAAGCGCCATGAGAATACCGTGTTCCGATTTCAAGAAGAGGGGGTTATTATTATTTATTTGCTATTTGTTAACTCTCTCGCTGGCTGGCTAGCTAGCTATCTATTTGCTATATAGCTATCTAGCTCGCGAGCTATCTAGCTGGCTAGCTATCTAGCTCGCCAGCAATCTGGCTCGCTATCTATTCGCTAGCTATTTAGCTCGTCATCTATTTGCTAGCTATCTAGTTCGCTATTTACTTGCTATCTATCTATTCGCTATCTATCCACTCGATATCTATCTACTTTCTATCTATTCGCTATGTATTCGCTATCTATCTACTCGCTATCTATTCACTATCTACTCGCTATCTATTCTATTTCGTGCCATTTTGAGGCAACATTGGGGGGAAATGGATCACCAAAAAAGAGGCAGAAAATGGCGACCAACCTCCTGTGAGAAATTAATCAGCCCGTTTCCACAGGCTGATAAATTCCTTACAAGGAGCTTGGTCGCCCTCTCCTGGCTCTTTTTGGTGCAACATGACGTTTTCAGAGCAAACAAGTACAGCAAAATATATTGACGTGATGGAAGGACTGCTACAATGTGTCCTTTTTTCGGTCAGGGGCGTTCCTTCAGTGACGTCACGTACGGACTCGTCACCAACTCAAAAACAAACTTCCAGAATATTCAGCGCGAGTCTTAAAAGGTAAAATATAGCTATATGCGGTGGATTCTTTGTCAAATACGCTGAGTAGAAGTCATTTGAAGCCATTTTACAAATTATGGACACAACTTGTCCGGAGACGTCGCTTGTCCTTTAAAGAAAAGAGAGAAAAAAAAGCTTTTATCTGCAAATGTTGTCAAGTTGGAAAGAGACCCCGCCCCCCCCGGCATGACCACCTGATGTTTTTCCATCAGTGATGCATTATTTGTGCCGTCAAACACAAAGCGGAACCCCTGCAGACGAGGTCAAAGGCTTGCTTACCTCCGTAATAGCCCGACATTTTGATTTTAGATTTAAAATAAAAAAAAAAAATCAACGCCATTTCATCCGGAAATCCATTTGGGCCGCTGTGGATTCAAAATGAGAGAGAAAAAAAAAGTAAAAAATGGTGAAAAATGTCATACTTGCTCATTTTTCACCCCCCCCTCCCCTCCCCTCTGTCAAAATTGCGACGGGCTTGACTGCTTCTTAGACGCAAAGTGCCTTTTAGGAGGACATTTTGCGTTTTAGTTTAGTATTTTTTTCGAGGTGATGTCTTCACACAAAATATGTCATTTCCCAGTCAACACTGGGGAAGCCAATCAATCGCTGTGTTTTCATTTTTAATGAGTTAATAAGCAGGTTTCGTGTGATGAGGGGAATTTGCATTTGGGGACAAGTGGTTGCGTGTCTTACCGAATCCACTAGATGGCACTGTAGTGTGGAAAAAAAAGTTAACTAGATGATTGTATTTTCCGGTGTATAAGGTGCACCGGAGTATAAGGAATGGTGTATTTTCAAACTGTTTCCATATATAAGGCACACCGGTGGGTAAAACACACCCCTAATGAATGCAATATTTTCAAAAATTTCCATATATAAGGCGTACCGGAGTATAAGGCGCACCCCCAATGAATGGAATATTTTTTTTCCATATATAAGGCGCACCTGAGTATAAGGCGCACCTCACTGAATTGAGTATTTTCAAACGTTTTCCATATATAAGGCGCACCGGAGTATAAGGCCAAATGAATGGTGTATTTTCAACATTTTCCCATATATAAGGTGCACTGGAGTATAAGGCGCACCCCCAGTGAATGATATATTTTCAAACTTTTTCCATAAATAAGGTGCACCGGCGTATAAGGCGCACCTCCAATGAATGGTGTATATTTTCACGTTTTTCCATATAAGGCGCACCCGAGTATAAGGTGCACCCCCAATAAATGGTGTATTTTCAAACTTTTTTCTATAAATAAGGCGCACCGGAGTATAAGGCGCACATCCAATGAATGGTATATATATATTTTTTTCCATATATAAGGCGCACCCGAGTATGAGACGCGCCCTCACTGAATTGATTATGCCATTTCATAACTTTTTTCCATTTTCCATAAATAAGCCATAAATAAGGCGCACGGAGTATAAGGCGCACCCAATGAATGGTATTATATTTTAATATTTTTGACTATTTTCAATGTAAATAAGTATAAGCGCACATCCAATGAATGGTATATATTTTAATTTTTTCCAATGTATAAGGCGCACCCGAGTATAAGGCGCACCCTCACTGAATTGACTATTTTCAAACTTTTGCCATAAATAAGGCGCAACGGAGTATAAGGCGCACCTTCAATGAATGGTATATATTTTCACTTTTTTCCATATATAAGGCGCACCCAAGTATAAGGCGCACCCTCACTGAATTGAGTATTTTCAAACTTTTTCCATATATTAGACTTACAATATGACTTCATGTGCAAACAAAAAATATAATAATAAATAAAATAATAATAATAATAATAATAATAAAAATCATTGATTGTTGTAGCCCAAGTTTTTTCCCCCCACAAATAATAATCTCATTGTCAAAGCTTCTTATTGATATTTTTTCCATCATCATCCCTTGTTTTTGTCTTCATCTCAGGGAAGACTGATATTTCCTCGCTACATATTTAACGTATGAGTACCTCGCGCACATACATGTGTGTGTGTGCCAGAGTAGGTGTGTGCATTATTCATCACGTGCGGCATGTTGAGGTTATTGCAGCTTTCCGCTAGAAAGCCTCCAAATGAAATCTGCATCACAAATGCGCAGGACTCCCACCTGTGTTTACCCTCGTGGAAAAAAAAAAAAAAAAAACGCCCCCCCACCCCCCAAAAAAAAAAAAAAAAACAAAAAAAACATGCTACTCGTACCAGCACATTTTCAAATCCCATTAACCTGAAGCCAATGTTCCAGATGCATTTCAGGTCTTGACCTGACATGTGATGTCTCATGGGTGTCTTTGCGCAGGGTTAACATCATTTAAATGTGTCAAAAGGGAGCAGCACGGGGGGGGGAGGTGCAAAATATAAAACAAATCATAAAATACAGTGATACCTCAGTTTATGAACTTAATTGGTTCCCAGAAAGTGTGTTTAAGGCAAAAAGTTCATCTTCCAAATATTTATTTCCCATAAGAAACCATTAAAATGAGAATAATCCGTTCCCAGGTCCCCATAAAATATAATTTTTTACTAAATAAGCCTTAAAACTACACAAAAGATACCCTATTTTAGGTATTTTTTTACTTTATGTTACTTCCGGGTTGAGTGAATGCTGGCGCGTGTGGCTGTCGCTGCTCACCCGCAGAAAAAATATCCTAACTGTAAAGTGTCCTTGAGAGTTTTGAAATGAGCTTAAAAAATAAAATTATTATTATTATTGTATTGCAATTAAAGCAATTAACTGTACTGTCTAATAAAGTTGTTTTATTTACCTTTGTGATGGTCGATGTAATAATAATAATTGGATTGGATTGGATTTGCCTTTATTTGTCTCGCAGTGGAGAAATTTACATTTCACAGCAGCAAAGTTATGGAAGGAATGAAAGCAAAAAAACAAAATATACATAATAAATAATAATAATAATAATAATAATAATAATAATACATTTCATTTATAAGCGCCTTTCAAAACTCTCAAGGACACTATGGTCACAGGATATTTTTTGTGCAGGTGAGCAGCGGCAGCCACACGGGCCAGCGTTCACTCAACTCAAAAGTAACATAAAGTAAAAAAAAAAAAACAACAACAACAAAAAACAACTAAAGAACAAATAATATGTAGTTGATATCTTAAGGATATCTGAGTGAAGTTACCGGCAATATAACCCTCACACACATTGTCCCCTGCTAGCTGCTTTTGATTAATATAAATCAACAGTTTTTCAACCTCTTTTATTGCCTGAGACCTTTGTAAGGCGAAAGGGTCGTCTGCCAAACATTTATTTCTCATAAGAAACCATTAAAATGAGAATAATCCGTTCTCAGGTCCCCATACAACATAATTTTCTACTAAATAAGCCTTAAAACTACACAAAACATACCTTATTTTACATATAACAAAGGTGCTATTGTATTGTAATTAAAGAAATAAACTGTACTGGATAATAAAGTGGTTTTATTTACCTTTGTGATGGTCGTTGATGTAGTTGCCTCTTGATGATATCCGAATGAAGAATACCCTCACTCACACTGTCCCCTGCTAGCTGCTTTTCGTTAATCCAAATCAACAGAAGTTTTTCAACCTCTTCTATTGCCTGAAACCGATGCTTAGACAACACAGAAACACCCCTTAGCCACACGTAGCAATGGTCGACTTAGCATACTGGTACTGGGACGCTAAGTCACACCTTGTTCGTGTTTTTCCATGATCTCCTTCTTCTGCTCGACCGTCATTTTCTTTTGTGTCCTCTTCGGCTGAACATTAGCCTGTCGTGGGGTCTTTTTCGGTCTCATAACAGCAAAAGTACTCCACTCGATAACATACCACGTCTGCACTCAAAGAACGTGGGTGTGGAAAACTAGTTTCAAGGTTTTTTTTTACTCTTTTGCATTAAACCAATGATGTCAAAAGCATTTTTTTTTTGCCAGATGATGTGCTTAAAAAAGTGTCCAGTCCAGTGCCAGGGTTTTTGTCATTGTCACTCAAATTTCAGGACCCACACAATATTGAAATTTAGGGCGACATCATAAACACGGCAGCAAACTGGATTGTTATAGGGGGACAGGAAAAGATGAGCGCCAACATCCTGGCACTTTCGCCACTTCCTTTTCTGGCACAGCAGCTGAGCGCTCTTGAGTTCGGAACAAAAACATCCTTTGTGATGTGACCGAAGGTCCTTTGACTACGTTTGTGCGTTGGTGAATGACAAACAGTGTCTCCAAATACTGGACCGGTGTGTCGTTGAATTAGGTAACCATGGCAACAGCATCATAATCAAACCGGGTTGGTCTTTTCTGTTTGATCCTGAAATTTGGAAATTATTTGTTGGGAAGATTATTTCTTAAATGTATGATTGCCAGTAGATGTTTTTGTCCCCCCCGATCTGGCGTCCTTACTGACTGATTAGTATGATGTCACACAGAGAGATGGACATTCCGTCCCAGGGACAGAATGCTCCATCCATCTGGTTTTTTAGATTCATTTTTATTTATTTATTGATTGATTGATTTATTGATTTATTTATTATTGATGTATTGATTTATTGATTGATTTATTCATTCATTCTGTTCATTTATTCATACTTTTTTTATTATGTATTTATTTATTCATGTATTTATTTACTTATGTATTTATTTACTTATGTATTTATTTACCTATGGATTTATTCATTTATTTTTTATTTTGTTTGTTTAGAATTATTCTTAGTATGTATGTATGTATGTGTGTGTGTGAGTATGTGTGTATGTGTGTGTGTGAGTATGTATGTATGTATGTATGTATGTATGTATGTATGTATGTATATGTATGCATGCATGCATGCATGCATGCATGCATGTTTTTCCTGTATTTATTTATTTATACATTCATTCATTCTGCTTTTTATTTTGTTTGTTTGTTTATAATTATTACTACCAATGTATTTATTTATTTATTCATTCATTTATTTAGTTGTTCATTTATTCATTCATTCATTTTATTTAATTGTATTTTGTTTGTTTAGAATTATTATCAATTTGAGTGAAAAATGACAAAAACCCTGGCACTGGGGTGGACACATTTTTTGTCTGGCAGTCAATGAGTTCAAGACAAAACAAATTATGATGATAATTTGCTGTCATGGATCCAGTTCATACACTACATTGTGTGTGTGTGTGTGTCTAAAAATCACTTATTTCATACGATATATATATATATAAAGAAATAAAAACAATCATAACAGGTGTCCTTGAATAAAATATTCAGAATTCAATGCGTGCGCGGGTGTGTGTGTGTGTGAATGCGCGTAGCGCGGGTGTGCTTTGCTTGACGACAGGTGACGGAACAGACGTCTCTTAAAGGACAACCGACGCCTCCGGAGAAGTTGTGTCCATAATTTGTAAAATGAATTCAAATGACTTCTACTGAGTGTATTTTACAAAAATTCCACCGCATATAGCTATATTTTATCTTTTAAGACTCGCGCTGAATATTCCGGAAGTCTTGTTTTTGAGGTGGTGACAAGTCCGTTCGTGACGTCACTAAAGGAACGCCCCTGACTGAAAAAAAGACGCATTCTCGAGGTCCTTCCATCACGTCAATGCATTTTGCGATACTTTGTTTGGTCTGAAAACTTCATGTAGCACCAAAAAGAGGCAGAAGTTGGCGACAAAGCTCCGCGTAAGGAATATTTCAGCCTGTGGAACTGGGCTGATTAATTTCTTACATGGAGCTTTGTCGCCATTTTCTGCCTCTTTTTGGTGCTACATTTCCCGCCCCCAGATATCTCTTCAGAACTATTTGAATCATATTCATAACTGGATGAGTAACAAGAAAGCATATTGTCCGAATCTGAAGCCATTGTTTTGATTCTCCAGCAAGGCAAGACTTCTTGGGGTGACACCACGAACAAGGGGGCGGGACCTTCTGAAACTGGCCACTTCCGGGTTCATTTTTTTTTTGCAGATTTTGGACACTTTAAGTCATTTTTATTGATGTTTTGCATTTGACTAAAAAATATCATACTGCGTGTTTTGGGTATTTTAGATTCTATGAAAGTTTTTCTGACGTCAGTTAGGAAACAAAAAAGTGATGTCGGTTGTCCTTTAAGACAAGCAGACAGCGATGGCCATCACTCCGGGGAATGGAAACGTCTCCCACGGACGGGGTCGACCTGCCCTTGACAATTCGACCGTACTGATGCACGCACAACCCCGTCTGGTCTTCTATGTGACAGCCAATCGCTCATTTCCAATTAGCGAGCAGCCAGCCAGCCGCCGTTTCCAGACAATCCCTCGCCAGAAGTTGATTAGCCGTTCCCACCCACCGCGTCGGCAGATGAAGTCTGAGGTGGGCGCGCTGGGCTTTTCTATTAGCTATATAGCTTCACTTCTCTCTTCACTTCTTTTTATTTATCTAGCTATTCAGTTATCTATCTATCTGGCTATCTAGCTAGCTATCTAGCCGGTTATCTGGCTAGCTACATAGCTTGTTATCTCATAGCTATATATTGCTTACCCACAGAAAAAACTTAAACTGTGACTGTTAAATGACCTTGAGCGTCTTGAAAGGCGCTTAGAAACGGAAATGGATTATTATTATTATTATTATTATTATTAGCTATCAGTTAGCTATTTGGCTGGCTATCTGGCTATTTAGCTAGATATATATTAAGTATATAGCTTTTTTTTCTCTCTTCACTTATTTTCATTTATCTAGCTATCTATCTGGGTATATAGCTAGCTAAATAGATAGCAAGCTAACTAGCTAGCTATCTATTTGCTATCTGTTAACTATCTGGCTGGCTATCTAGCTAGATATCTATTAGGTATATAGCTTTTTTTCCTCTCTTCACTTATTTTTATTTTCTAGCTATCCAGCTGGCTATCTGGCTAGCTAACTAGCTTGCTATCTATGAGCTATCTAACAGCTATCTGTTAGCTATCAGTTACCTATCAGTTAGCTATCAGTTAGGTATCTGGCTGGCTATCTAGCTAGATATCTATTAGCTATATAGCTTTTTTCCTCTCTCCACTTCTTTTTATTTACCTAGCTATCCAGCTATCTATCTATCTAGCTATCTAGCAAACTATCTAGCTGGCGATCTGGCAAGCTACCTAGCTTGCTATGTATATGCTATCTCTTAGCTATCTGGCTGGCTAGTTGGCTATTTAGCTAGATATCTATTTGCTGTGTAGCTTTTTTCCTCTCTTCACTTATTTTTATTTATCTAGCTATCTATCTGGGTATCTAGCTAGCTATATGGCTAGCTAACTAGCTTTCTATCTATTTGCTATCCGTTAGCTATCTGGCTGGCTATCTGGCTAGATATCTATTAGGTATATAGCTTTTTTCCTCTCTTCAGTTATTTTTATTTATCTAGCTATCTAACAGAGTATAGAGCTAGCTGTCTGGCTAGCTATCTATTAGCTATCTGTTAGATAGCTGGCGATCTAGCTAGATATCTATTAGTCACATAGCTATCTATCTAGCTAGCTGGCTATTTATTAGCTAGCGAGTTAGCTAGCTTTCTATCAATTTGAGTGAACGCCGGCGCTCGTGGCTGCCGCTGATCGCCCACAGAAAAACGTATCCCGTGACTGTAAAGTGACCTTGAGAGTTATGAAAGGCGCTTATAAATGAAATGTATTATTATTATTATTATTACTTTGCAAACGTTTTCTATTTGCCGATAAAAGATGGAAAAGTTACAAAAATCGACAAACGGACATGGTTGGGGGGAGTCGTGTCCCTTCGAGATACAAAAGCCAAAAAAACACCGAGCCAAGAAAAAGATTGTGCACGTCAGCGACTCAACGCAAGGTGCTGCCAGCAGCCATAGCGACTGAGGGAATGTGTTTCTATAGCAACCATCCGCCTATGCTATATGAGCAAGGCCATTTTTATGGCATCATACTTCTTTTTGGTAGCACGCTACAGCCGGTGAGGTGGCCCCTTAAACGACAACCGACACCATTTTTTTTGTTTCCTAACTGACATCAGAAAAACTTTTATAGAATCTAAAATACCCAAAACACTGCTGAAATTTTATCTGTTAGCTAGCTAGTTAGCTAACAGATAAAATTTCAAGAGGGCCTTCACGCCGCGTACGCGCAGTTATTTGACTGAAAATATCAGCCTGCATGTTTTGGCTATTTTAGATGCTATAAAACGTTTTTCTGAAATGGTGTCGGTTGAAACACCAGTTGAAAAGGGTGCGGGTGTGCTCTTCGCTGAGCTCGCCGAAAAACAAAAAACAAAATGGCAAACAGACGCTAATATCCTATAACGCGATTGGCCCGTTGAGAGCTGCAAAGGCGAAATTCCAAAAGCCATTTCACGCCGCGACTTCCCAGCACAACGGATGTGCTTTGTTTACTCTGACCAAGAAGCTAATCCCCACCCCCCTCCTCCGCTCCCCCTGGGTGGACTTGAGCGTGTTCCCATTTTCCCAGGCTCAATACGGGGCCTCGAAGGCAACACGGGTTGCGGTGTAAATAAGTCAGCGGTGCGATAATGTGTTTCTAATGACCATCCAAAATGAGAAATCCTCGAGTAATTAATAAAGTGGGGAAGAACAAACGAGACGAGCGACAAAACAATACGGGGCGAGCGCTACAAACGAGCTCGCTCGCCGTATGGATTGATGCTGGTGTATTCCCACGGCGGATACAGCGGCGTGCGGGTGAGATGCGACAGGTGCCGTGGATGCTTCTGCTACATTATGAATAAGTATGTCATAAAGTGTATCGTGACTCATTTTTTTCCCTTTCTGACCCCAAACTGTGGAACTCACTTCCTCGGAAACATTGGCAACATCGATTTTCTTCCCACCTTCAAATCCCATCTCAAAAGCCACCTATTTAAAATGGCATTTGCTGTGTGGCTCTTTCTCTTGTTTCTATTTATAGTTTTATTTATTGTATTTATTGTCTTCTATTTGTAATTGTATTTTATTTATTATAGTACTAGTCAGTGACTAAAGTGTCCTTGAGAGCCATGAAAGGCGCTTAAAATGAAATGTATTGTTATTATTATTATTATTATTATTATTATTATTATTATTTTATTATTATTATTATCATTATAACTATTTATCAAATTACTCACTGAGCAACCACACCAACCAACCAACTAACTTACTAACTAACTACCAACCAACCAACCAACCAACCAACCAGCAAATAACTAACTAACTAACTAACTAACTAACTAACTAACTAACTAACTAACTAACTAACTAACCAACCAACCAACGCACCTAACAACCACACTAACAAATTACTTGCATAGCAACTACACCAACCAACTAAGGAACTGTTTGACAAAGTACTCACCCAGAAACCTAACTAACTAACTAGATAACGAACCAACTAACCAACTAACTAGCTAACAAACTAAGTGTTTTTAACAAATTAGTCACCTAGCAACCACATCACCTAACTAACTAACTGTGTAACAAATTATTTACCTAGCAACCACAGCAACTAACAAAATAAATGGTTAACAAATTACTGACCTAGCAACCATGCTAACCAACTAACTAACTAACTAACTGTTTAACAATTTACTGACTTAGAAACCACACTAACGAACTAACTAATTACTCACCTAGCAACCAAACTAAACAACCAACCAAGTAACTATCCAAATAACCAACTGGTTAGCAAGCAAACCAACTCTTCCATTTGACGCCAAGTACTACTGACGCGGTTTATATTGTATTGATATTGGAGTTTACAATAATACCGAACAATAATTAGCATTGATCCGTCGCTAAAAAGTTGAGTGTGGCGAGTCTCCGTCCCGAAATGCCAAAATGTTTTGGGTGAGTGATGGTGGGTGATGTGCGGGTGTTGTGGGTGGGGGTGGGGGGTGTTCCCAGGTGATGTTTTGAAATAACGTCACCTCGTCTCCACTCGGGTGTGAAAGGCGAGCCGGTGGTAGCGGCGATGCGGAAGATACCGCCACGCTCGGCGTCCGTCGCCGTGCCAACTCGTGTTTTATGTTTGTATTGCGTCTGACCCCTGACCCTCGGCCCCCCCGCCCTTGTCAACCGATTGCTATTGCGTGCGCATGACAGCTGACATTGGCAGGCTGAGTCAGAGACAGCTTGTGCCTGGCAACAACGACTCACTTTGACAAAGTGGACGCATTCCATTTCACCCACCCCACCCTTCCACAAACTCATATCACCATCTGATTTTTTCTCGATATAAAAAGTCATAAAAAAGTTGCGAATAAATCTACCCAGTCTCAAGGACTAGCACACTGCAAAAATCTAAACAAGTGCGCAGAAAAATCCTACTGGACCCTCCGCACCCTGCCCACCACCTTTTCCACCGACTCCTCTCAGGCAGCATCTCACTTTTGTACAGCAATCGACCGTGTGATGGCACCAGAGTGGGGAGTTTGCCAGTCATCTAGCCTCCAAGTCACTATTCAACATTTTGAATGGATTTCCACTTACAACCATTTTGACTTACGACCATTTGGTCCGAACGGAACTCGGTCGTAAGTCGAATGTTACCTGTACTTTGTGAAACAGGAAGTATCTTGGTTATTAGCAAATACCCCGAGACCTTTCCTATTTACATCAAGTATATAATAATACTAATAATAATAATAATAATAATAATAATACATAAAGATGATTCTGATTCTGAAAAAGGCCTCATACAAACTGACACAATCGGTTGTTGTCTTTCTCTCTCCCTCTCTCGCAAGTTACCTCCCAGCCCTTTTGACGTGCTGTCAGTCATCATCAATCAAAAGGTCCTTTGGCGGAAAGTCCTCATTAAGTCCGGTTTCCTTCCGAAGACCATCCGTCCCCTGTCTTCCATCCGTCATTTGTTCCATCTGCCGAACAGAAAAGGGCGATCTCGGGTGAGATGGTTGAAAGGTGGCTAATCGTCACGCGGTATTGAACTCGAACCCTGAACCTTTGCACTGCGAGGTTAGCATGCTAACCGGTCAACCACCAAACCGCATGGAAGTAAAGCGTATAATAAAAATGGCTGACAGCTGTCTTTTAATCGCCCGGTATCACTACCAACTGGATCTAGTTGTTCACTATTAACTCATTCCCTGCCAGACGATGTACAAAAATGTGCCCATTCCAGTGCCAGGGTTTTTGTCATTGTCACTCGAATTCCAGGACCCACAGAATAAAAGAAAAAAGTTAATTCCTAAGTTATATGGGTCTGCAGTTGTAGGAGCTTGAAATGAGGGCATCAGTCCAAAATACAACGCAATACAATACAGGTAACATCCGACTTACAGCCGAGTTCCGTTTCCGAACAAACGGTCGTAAGTCAAAATGGTCGTAAGTCGAAATCCATTCAAAATGTTGAATAGAGTCTGGGAGGCTAAATGACTGGCAAACCACTGGCGTGCAAGAGTAAAATGCTAGCTGGCTGGCCAAAATGACCATACACATTGCTAGCTATCTGTTAGCTAATTATTAACTTGCTAGCTTTCTATCCGATTTACTTCGGGGTTGAGTGAGTGCTGGCGCATGTGGCTGCCGCTGCTCACCCACAAAAAAAGTGATCCTGTGACTGTAAAGTGACCTTGAGAGTTTTTAAAAGGCGCTTAGAAATTAAATGGAATATTATTATTATTAAAAATAGGGTCTGGAGGTCGTGGTCGTAAGTCGAGCTGGTCGCAAGTCGGATGTTACCTGTGTATAGTGATTTACATAGTGCTTTAATAACAGCTGAAGCTGGAACAAAGCGCTAACTTGGAAAAAGGGGAATTGCTGCCCCTTGCGGGAGGGAAAAAAACATTGCCAGAGGTCTGACCAGCGCTTTATCGGCACCCAAGCATGAAAAAAACCCGCAAACAAATTCGGGAATGGCGCTCTACGTCATATGTACAATTCCCGAATAATTTCGTGAATGGCAGTGAATGACTTCAATTTTTGTCGTCCCTCCCCCACCGACTCCCCTCGAGCCGAAGCCGCGACGCTGCCGTTTGCACCCAATCATCTCCCGACTTTCTTCCACGTGAAGCCGATAACTAGCCAGAGAGGCCATTGTGTCCCGAGGCGTACACAGGAAGGGGAAACGTGGAGTCGTGGTGGGGTTGACATTGAGAAACCATTGAGGGACTTACAACCATAGCGAAGAGCCGTAGCAAGGGGTAAGCGCAAGAAATCCGATTTCCTCCCTTTTCCGCTAAACCTGAGCTGGCACTGGTACCAGGCCCCGGCCCGGGATCAATGGCAAGTACTTCAGAGTGGAAGGGGATGAGATTATCCCGCTTGGGATTTGGATGTGGACTTTGTGGAGGAAAACGCTGAAGGTGGGAGTACGCGTCAGGCTCGGAGAAACAAAACCAGACATGTTTTTTCCGTCCTCGACATAATAATAATAATAATAATACATTTAATTTCTAGGAGCCTTTCAAAACTCTCAAGGTCACTTTACAGTCACAGGATACGTCTTTTCTCTGTGGGTGAGCAGCGGCAGCCACACGGGCCAGCGTTCACTCAACTCGGAAGTCACTCAGTTAGACAGAAAGCTAGCTAGCTATATGGCTAGTAGATAGCTAGCCAGCTAGACAGCTAATAGATAGCGAATACGTAGATAGCTATATAGCTAAAACTGTAGATAGTGAGCTAGATAGATAGCTATATAGCAAATAGCTAGCTAGATAGGTAGCCAGCTAGCTAGCTAGATAGAGAATATATAGCAAATAGATAGCTAGCTAGGTAGTCAGCCTTTCAAAACTCTCAAGGTCACTTTACAGTCACAGGATACGTCTTTTTTCTGTGGGTGAGCAGCGGCAGCCATAAGCGCCAGCGTTCACTCAACCCGGAAGTCACTTAAATAGATAGAAAGCTAGCTAGCACGCCAATAGATATCTAATAGCTTGCCAGGACACAGCTCGCGTTGCCGGACTGGCGTCCTTCTACAAAGCCCGGCACATTACGTGCGTTTGCGCGACTAATAATTGCTTCCATTAGCAAGCGCACCCATTAGGGTCCGTCCGTGCAATTAGAAAGCTCCTCGATACACAAACCGAGCGCCTGTTTCGAGGAGCGCAATTAGTGCTTTTTACTAATGATCAAAAACTCCTTACTTTCATGTTTAGTAGGGAAAAACAAGATACACTCAGAATTCATTGAAATCTACCAGAAGCCTCTTGCGTGCTTTCTTTGCAGCAACGTTGGTTGAATAGTTCGACACTCAATGACTGAGAAGCAAAGAAAAAAAATGTACAAAAAAAAGCAACATACAATAAAAAAAAATAATAAATAATCAACTGTAAGGAAAAAAATATATATTGAAATGTTCACTTTCATGTTTGTAATTTCATTGTTTGATCAAGTTAAAGTCCAAATTGCTTCGTTGGAAAAGAAATGACGCCATATTCAAGGGTCAAGATTTATTGGGAGAGCAGTGAGAATCAACAAATCTGATCATCGTCAAGGCGACCGTATGAAGGATCAAATTAACTGTTGTTGTTTTATGCTTATACGCCTCTGTTAATGATAAACCAATGTGAACTGATTTTTGTCTAATAAAAGGCCATCATACGGGTAAAGACAGCTGGGAATCAACTCGCAACGCTACGCTGTTTTGCCTTGCAGCTGATGACCCCGTATGTACGTAAAACTGTTGGACGCGTGGACTGTATATTTAGCATAGTTGTTGTATTGTTGCACGGATCGTTCATGCAATAGCCTGCTTAAGCAACACAGGTTAGGCAACATTCGTAATGCTGATGAGGTGATACCGGTGGGAGTGGGGCAAATAGGCCAGTCGTTAGTCAGGAATGTAGGAACAATCAGTGGGGCCACAGGGAGGGGTCCTCTGCCCCCCCCAAACCTGAGAGTAGGGACCTATCTTAGCTGTGTCCGGCGCCGCCATGTCTGGACATTAGGGATATATAAATAGGGCCGATACGACCAGTCAGACTTTAGTTCGCTGACGAAGCCTCTTGGATAGGAGGCGAAACGTCCGAAACCTTCAAATTTGTACAGATGACGGCTAAAGAAACCTTCTCATTGATTTATCTCTCCATAGCTTTTCTTGTAGTTAAATAAATTGAAATGTCCTTCTTTTTTATTTTTATTTTTTCCCTCTATATTTTAGTTATGTAAATTGAATTTTCCCATTTTTTATTTTTTTATTTTATCTCTCTATAGCTTTTCTTGTAGTTGAGTAAATTGAATTTTCCCAATTTTTCAATTTATTTTCTCTCTATAGTTTTTCTTGTAGTGAAGCAAATTGAAATTTCCTAATTCTTTTAATTGTCATTTTTTAGGTGATACCTCTATAGTTTTCCTTGTAGTTAAGTAAATTGAATTTTCCAAAATTGTTATTTTATTTTCTCTCTATAGTTCCTCTTATAGTTAAGTAAATTGACTGTTTCTAATGTTTTTCAATTTTATCTCTTTATAGTTTTTCTTATAGTTAAATAAATTGCATTTTCCTAAAAAAAATATTTTATTTTTTATTTGATCTCCCAAAGGTGTTTCTTTTAGTTACGTAAATTGAATTTTCCCATTTTTAATTTATTTTATAACGCTATGGCTTTTCTTATAGTTAAGTAAATTGAATTTTTGCGTTTTTTTAATTTATTTTTTTATTTTACCTCTCTATAGGTTTTTATAGTTAAGTACATTGAATTTTCTTCATTTTCTACAATTTTATTTTGTTATTTTATCTATATCGTTTTTCTTATAGTTAAGTAAATTGTAATTTCCCTTTTTTATTT
Organism: Hippocampus bargibanti; assembly: GCF_051943395.1. NCBI lineage: Eukaryota > Metazoa > Chordata > Actinopteri > Syngnathiformes > Syngnathidae > Hippocampus > Hippocampus bargibanti. The sequence goes on along the minus strand of NC_142738.1, from coordinate 1,279,969 downwards.
TATTTTTTTCCTCTCTATAGTTTTTCTTGTAGTAAAGTAAATTGAAATTTCCCAATTGTTTTAATTTTTATTGTATCTCTCTATAGTTTTTCTTATAGTTAAGTAAATTGAATTTTCATATTTTTCATTTTATTTTATCTCTCTATAGCTTTTCTTCTAGTTAAGAAAATAGAATTTCCCTTTTTCTTTATTTATTTTTACATTTTTGACAAGGACAATTGTTTTCCTGTGATTTTAGCCCCTTTGTGGTTGGCACACCACCGTTTAAAAAAAACACACTTTATCATTTAGGCCAGTAAATAACAAGTATGGAATTATTAAAATATAAATTGTCTTCTATGGATCCATTCTTCTCCGGCATTCGAAGGCTCTGAAGGAAAAGTGTGTCATCAATTTTTCACAGTCTTTGGCGGGCCAAATCCATTTCCGTCATTGGCGGTAAAAGTCGCCGGCGACGCTGTACCACCGGGGATTTTCTTATTTTATTTTTTTGCCGTGTCCTTTTCAATTGCATAAGCAGGTTACTTCAACCGCAGGAGTTGCATCAGCAGCAATGGGAATATTATTTTTTTGCACGTTATGTCATCGTATCCTCACCTTTGAAAAGACATGTTTCAAAAAGAACCAGAACATTGTGCCGCCTTGCTAAATATTAAACGCTTCCTTTCCCAGGAATTACAAACCCGCTTTGTAAAAATTTCAAGATGAACATTTCCGCTCCAGCATTGAAAAACGAGGACGTACAAGTGTTCCTTTTGAGTTACGCGCACATCCGAACTTGAGGCTTCAAATCTGAGTCGAACAGCACCCAGTAGGCCATTGTGTTGTAAAGAAAGCCATTTTCTACTGAGGAGGCTACGTTCTTTTTTTGTGCGGATGGAAGTAAGATGTTATGGATGAATGGCAGGAACCATTTTGGGGGGTGACAGCTATATTCAAGCGGTAGCTACCCACCCCAAAACTAGCTGGCTAAATAATGAGCTAACCACCTACCCACTTACCAAAATAACAAACTAACTAGCTAGATAGATAACTGACTAACTAACAAACCAACCAACCCAACCAACCAACCAACCAACCAACCAACCAACTAACTAACTAACTAACTAACTAACTAACTAACTAACCAAATAGCCAACTAACTAGCCAACTAACTAACTTTTTACCAAAGGTAGTTGGTAGGTTAAGCTAACCTACCAACTAGCTAACATACCAACCAGCTAATAATCTAACAAATTACTTACCTATCAACCATACTAACTAATCAATTAACAAACTAGTAGCTAGCTAACTGACTAACCAACCAGCCTATCAGCGTATGAGAAAACTAGACAGCAAACACAGAAACTAACAAAAAACTAATTAAGCTAACCTACCAACTAGCTAACATAACAAGCAGCAAATAAACTAACTGTTTAACAAATTACTCACCTATCAACCATACTAATAAATTAACAAATAAGCTAGCTAGCTAACTAACCAAGCAGCCAATCAGCGTATGAGCAAACTCGTCAGCAAACACAGATACTAACAAAATAACTAATTAAGCTAACCTACCAACTCGCTAACATACCAACCAGCTAGCAAACGAACCATAGCAAATTTATTATACATAAAATAAGGTATACTGTGTGTAGTTTTAAGGCTTATTTAGTAGGAAATGATGTTTTATGGGGACCTGGGAACAGATTATTCTCATTTTAATGGTTTCCTATGGGAAATTATTTTTTGAGATACACACTTCGCCTTACACACTGTCTGGCAACCAATTAAGTTCATAAGCCAAAGTATCACTGTATTACAAAAGAGAATTTTATTCTTCAGAGTATCGAAAAAGTTTGAAGAGGAGTCACCGTTGATTAGCAGCGCTACTTTCAACAGCTACCGTTAAACATTCATACGGCGGAACCTCGAGTTTACTTCGTAAAACAGCTTCACGACGCTTTCTTTTTCCATTTCCGCTTTTTTTTTTTTTTTTTTGCGCCACGGTTGCAATTCAAATAAACATGAGTTAATTTTTGACGGGAAACTTTGGGGGAATAAAATCGTAATGAGACTCCGAGGAGCGCATCAGGTGTTGCGGTGCTCCAACCGTAAGGAGAAATTGAAAGTCGTACACGGCTACATTTGAATTGGAGATACTTAGCATGAATTATGCATGTCATCGTGACAATTGAAGAATTCTAATGCCCGAACAGCAAATAGCCCTGGTTAATTATTCAACTGCATTATTTTGTGAGGTGCCAGGTAGTCTCGCATCAGGTTAAAGTTACACGACAATATTTTTTGGGGGGGACTAGAAAGGTTAAAGGACAACCGACACCATTTGTTTTGGTTTCCTAACTGACATGAGAAAAACATCTAAAAGAGCCAAAACACGCAGGTTGATATTTTTAGTCAAATGCAAAACACCAATAAAAATGATTTAAAGTGTCCCAAAAGTGCCACAAAATGAGCTCGGAACTGGGCAGTCCCGCCCCCTTGTTCGTGATGTCACGCCAGGATACTCCTTCACAAACTGCCTTGCTCCAGAATCAAAATAATGGCTTCAGAGAGTTCCGATTCGGAGAAGATGCTTTCTTGTTCCTCATCCAGTTAAGAATATGATTCAAATTAATTACTTTATTTTGTTTATGCAGGTTTGGCTTACATTAGCTAGCTGGCTATCTATTGGCTATCTGTTAGATGTCTAGCTGGATATCTATTAGCTATCTATCCAGCTAGCTTGCTATGTATTCGATATCTGTTAGCTAGCTATTTATTAGCTATGCATTAGCTAGCTAGCTGAGTGACCTTGAGTGTTTTGAAAGGCGCTTATAAATTTAATTTATTACCATTATCATCATCATTATTATTATTATTATTATTATTATTATTATTCCAATGGAGTGAAAACTAACGTAACAGGGCTTTAGTTTTAATCAATTAAATTATATTATATTATTCTTATTATTCTTATTATTATTATTATATTATTATAGCAATTATAGCGAACAGATAACTAACTATTATAGCTAACAGATAGCTATTATAGCTAACAGATAGCTAATAGATAGCTAACAGATAGCTAATAGATAGTCAGTCTCCAAAATATGGACAAAAATGTATCTGCCTCTCTGTGTTATGTCACATTATTTTATTTTTTAAATATTTATTTAAAAATCATTCTTTTGACTTCAAGATGGCGCCACGTGAGTGGCTGCCTTTACAGCAGCTCCTGTATTTTGTTTTTCTACTTCTTCCTTTCCTCACTTTGCTCCTGTGACATGTACATTTCTCCACTGCTAATAAAGGCTAATCCAATCCAATCCAAAGTATGCTTTCTCCCATGCGTACGATTTCCGATCTTTTAAAGTATTTAAAACAAATCCAATTGTGAATCACGCAAAGCTATACGTCTGTGTAAGCTAAACTAAGCTAAGCTATACTTTGCGTTTGAAATGCGCCATCTTAATGGCTGCCCCATGCCTTGTAAAAACTTCCTCTCATGAGCGAGAGGCGCACCTGCTGGTTAATGAAACATCGCAAGGGCGCTACTGACATATCCGCGCCAACCCCGGAACGGCGTATCCTCGGAAATAGTCCCCCAGGGTCCTCCCAGAGATGGAGCGTTTAAATTCCGGAAAGACGGCTAAGCTATGGCTACCCATCGACCGTCTGCTACTAATTTGCGATGGAAGTGTCTGTTGCCATGGTGGCGCTGTAGAGGCCAGATGGTCCTCACTCGTACCGAGCGCTTATGAAGAAATGAATATGCGGTTGACTGAAATAGACGTTGGCGAGTACGCCGCATGCTAATCCCGCCATGTTTTGCAACAACATCATAAATTTCCTATTTTTTTGATATTTCCCTGAGTTCTTCGAACGTTCTCGTTGTTTGATTGACCTTTTGACCTCAGATTGACCCCAGGTTGTCTGTGCTTCATTTGTGTATTCGAATCACACTAAGCATATAACAGCATGAAACTTCTAAGTATGATAACTTCTTATTCTGTCTCATCTTTATCAACTGTACAGTAACCAGTTTTGTATACATTACAGGTACAGTTATATAGTAATAAAAATCGATAATACAAAATATAAAATGATAAATATGACACTAAAGGTTATACAATTTATAAATGAACTGTAAACAGTTTGGAATATAATAATATTTAATAGAAAACGTTGCTGAAAAACAACAGATTGACATCGTATATTAATGGCTACCGCTGCTCACCCACAAAACACTTATCCTGTGACTGTAAAGTGTCCTTGAGAGTTTTGAAAAGCGCTTAGAAATCAACTGTATTATTATTATTATTATTATTAGTAGTAGTAGTAGTAGTCATCGCAGTAGTCGTAGTGGTATCTAGCTACCTATTTATTAGCTATATAGCTAGCTAGCTAGCTATTAGCTATCTATTAGCTAGCTGGCTGGCTAGCTTTCTACCTATTTGAGTTACTTCTGGGTTGAGTGAACGCTGGCGCGTGTGGCTGCCGCTGCTCACCCACAGAAAAACTTATCCTGTGACTGTAAAGTGACTGAGAGTTTTGAAAGGCGCTTATAAATGAAGTGTATTATTATTATTATTAGTAGTATCCTGTCGTGTAAACGTCAGCCATTTTGAATGGATTTCGACTTACGACCGTTTGACCTACGACCATTTTCTCGGAACTCGGATGTTACCTGTAGTTTATATTGCTTTATTCCCCCCCCCCCCACCCCCCTTGTTCTCACAGGTGAGCATTTGTACAGCATTCTGTGCTCTACTGCAGTATGGATGACTTTATCGAGCGCGGGAGGACATTGGATAACACAGCGGAGCAAAGTAAACCCCGCCCCTTCGCAAAACATCGAGCCAACGGGGCCTCGTGCTGCCTTCATGTGTACGCTAACGGTACAGCAGGCTTTTAGTGGACATTTTAGCGAGGCACTGGAGATTCCAGTTAAGAGTGAGTGAAGCGTAGCGTGACTTTGCCGCGCGACTTTGAGACAAACCACCCAGGAGTCGAACCAACAGCGAGAAGGAGTGTTTAGTCTCGAGGCACTGATGGAGAGAGCCGCAAAAGACAAAAATCAATATTAGCAGTGAGGCTGTCTGGAGGAGTTTGGCCGCATCTCGCCTCTGTTGTTTTGGACGCCGGGTGTCCTTGGTCTCGCCGCCTATCGGATTATTCCGCCTCGCTTTATCATACACAGGGATGAGAAAAAAAGGCTGGTGGAGGGATATACAGTGATACCTTGGCTTACAAACTTAATTGATTCCCAGAAAGACTGTGTGAGGCGAAAAGGATGTATCCCAAAAAATAATTTCCCATAGGAAACCATTAAAATGAGAATAATCCGTTCCCAGGTCCCCATAAAACATAATTTTCTACTTTCTAATTCTCCTTTAAACGACACAAAATATACCTTATTTTATGTATAATAAATGTGCTATGGTATTATAATTAAATATATAAACTATACAGTATAATAAAGTCATTTTATTTAACTTTGTGATGGTCGTTGATGGCTTGATGGAATGGAGTGGCCGCTTTCATCAGCATGAAACATTTGATGAGGAACGTAGCCTCCTTCTTTCACCATTTTGAGGAATGATCCCTTGGAGGTGCTTTCGATCATTTGCGATCATTTTACCTAGTTCCTCATTAATTGTGAGGAGAGGAGAAAAAAAAGTCAGCTGCCATTTTCTTTTTGGAGAACGGGCTCGTTCGCGAACGATACATCACTCATTGTGGCGCTCCGTGTGTATCCCGAAAAATAGTTCGTATGCCAAGGGAAAATTTATGTATGTAAACCGAGGTATCACTCTACATATTTCGTTTTATCTGGTCATTTTGGTCCGAAAAAGTCGGAAATCCACCAGTCGGCGGAAAAATTCTCATCCCTGCATACATCGATGAGAAGGTTTCTTCAGCCGTAGGGTCGCTTAGCGTCTCCGAGCGTATTTACTGTCGTTGACCCTCTTCTTTTTTTACAGATCGTCCCTCGTTAGCAACGGCGTACGCAAGCTAGCGCACCCGCAGGCTAGCAAGCCGCCGCTGTCCCAGCTTACGCCGTTGATGAATGGCGGCCGACTTCACCCAGTTCACCTCCATCACTTTTTTTCCCAGCATTACTCGCCGCCGCCCCCGGCTGCTTTCTCCGCCCGGGATTGATGCGTAGACCTCAAGAGCGGCGTCGCCCACGCCCTTTCACCTCACCACCCAATTTGCCTTTCGGCGGGCGTCGAGAGAATTGCGCGGGGCTCCGTGCTGGGCGGAGGATAACCTTCGCCACAGTCTGAAGAGATGAGACGGTTAATCAAAGGAGTGAGGAGAAAAATAGCTCCATCCAAAATGGAGCTGCTGCTCTTTGTTTCTGCTTTTAGCTGGTTAAAGTTCTACCAGAAACAAATTCCTTGTGTGTCCTACATACTTGGCAATAAAGATGATTCTGATTCTGATTCTGATTAAAGGGACTCATGTGTTTAATTAACTCGCTGAAACACTCAAAGGCTTATCTAACTACCTACTTAACCAAAATCCGCAACAACATTGAGCTATCTGACAAATAAAAAGCTAGCTCAGCTATTTTCTTGCCAGTTAGCTTGTTGTATGTACGCCATTTTGATTTCAAGATGGCGGCACCCAGTGGAGTTGGCTTTTTTTAAATTCCAGGATAGCAAAACTTGTTTGTTTTTTTAATTGGAACATGAAAAACATTCTTAACCACCTTAGTCTGACACATTTGAGTGGTTCTGTTATTTTACATGAAATTCTAACCTCCCTAGAAATAGTTTAATCAATGAGCGAATGAACTGCTCGCTAGCTATTTGGCTAACCAGCAACCTACGCACCAACCTTTTAACTCATGTGTTTAATGAACTCGTTGAAACACTCAAAGGCTTATCTACCTACCTACTTACCAAAACCCGCAACAACATTGAGCTATCTGACAAATAAAAAGCTAGCCGAGACTATTTTCTTGCCTTTTAGCTTGTGGCTGCCGCTGTTCACCCACAAAAAAAAACAATATTCTGTGACCGTAAAGTAGCTATGTATTAGCTAGCTACCTTTCTATTTAGTTGAATTACTTGCGGGTTGAGTGAACGCTGGCGCATGTGGCTGTCCACCCACAAAAAAACTTATTATGTGACTGCAAAGTAGCTATCTATTAGCTAGCTAGCTTGCTATCTATTTGAGTTACGTCCGGGTTGAGTGAATGCTGGTGCGTGCGGCTACCGCAGCTAACCCACAAAAAAACTTAGCCTGTGAGTGTAAAATAGCTATCTATCAGCTAGCAAGCTTGCTATCTATTTGAGTTACTTCCAGATTGAGTGAACGCTGGCGCGTGTGGCTGCCGTTGCTGACCCACAAAAAAAACTTAGCCTGTGACTGTAAAATAGCTATCTATCAGCTAGCTTTCTATCTATTTGAGTTACTTCCGGGTTGAGTGAATGCTGGCGCGTGCGGCTACCGCTGCTAACCCACAAAAAAAAAAAAAACGTAGCCTGTGAGTGTAAAGTAGCTATGTATCAGCTAGCTATCTAGCTTTCTATCTATTTGAGTTACTTCCGGGTTGAGTGAATGCCGGCGCGTGCGGCTACCGCTGCTAACCCACAAAAAATCTTAGCCTGTGAGTGTAATGTAGCTATGCATCAGCTAGCTATCTAGCTTTCTATCTATTTGAGTTACTTCCGGGTTGAGTGAACGCTGGCTTGTATCTTCAATGTATCTATACCTAATTTTTGTGTGGCGGTAATACATTTCCTCCAAAAGAGGAGCTACTACTCGAGACCGTTTTTTTTGTTTTTGTTTTTATAAAACCTTCCGTGATTCATGTGGCACACCCGTTCCCTCCCGGCTAGGCAAGCAGGCCCGTCCCTCCAGCTGGTGTCCCTACCTCGCGCCAGATGGCCCCGCTCGTCTGAACAACATTTGCCCTCCCGGTCTCAAAGTGACAGATTTCGTGCCAAAGCGTTTAACTGTACGTTCGCAGATAGCAGCGGCGCGCTAGCGGTGGAGCAACGGCTCCGCCTTCTTCATTTCAACACGGCCATGTCCCCGTGTGCCATCAAGCTCTTGAGCACTCACTAAATTGGTTCCTTCTCGTCCCTAAGAGCAACATACGATATTAAACACAACTAATAAAATATTTTTCACATCATGTGATGCGTCAGTAAGGTTTTTGTGGTGCTGGTCGCCGTGGAAACAAAACCTTAGCTAGTCTCGTCAAGCCCAACAAGCGAGATTCAAAGTAGGGTGATTACCTCATACCACATTTGCAATTGGAATTAGCGAGGAAAACTACATTCGCATTTCATCGATGAGAAGGTTTCTTCAGCCGTCATCTGGACTTCTTTGAAGGTGTCGGATGTTTCGCTTCTCATCCAAGAGGCTTCGTCAGCGAACAAAACATTTTTGGAGGTAGCTTTGGCCCTGGATAAATATATATGAATATATATCCCTACTGTCCAGACGTGGCAGTGACGGACTCTGCTATGATAGGTCCCTGCTCTCAGGTTGGGGGGGAACAGAGGACTATTCCCTGAGGCTACACTGATTACTTCTCTTGTCCTGCCTGGGTACGGGTCTACGACTGGCCTGATTGCCCCATTTGCTCTGGTATCATCTCATCAGCATAACTAAGCCTAGTTGTTGCCTAGGAAGTCTGTTGTACGAACGATCCAAATTAAACCTCAGCCCACCATGGCGATTTAGTGAAGGGTTTTGCTGTTTTATGAAAATAGCTTCTTTTACTCCTCTGTCCAACCATCGATTTTCTTTCGCTAAGATTTTTAACCTCACTGTCTTCAAATGTGTGGTTGCTAGCTTTTAGGTGCATATGTACCGCAGATTGAGATTAAATTAGCATTTACACAACATCTAGCATGCTACAAAGACAACATCGGAAATAAATATGCCACCCCCACCACCTCCATTTTTACAAGTACAAGAGATGACGGACAGTCGCCCATCTCGCCGTGTAGCTCGCAATATGTCAGCCGATCGTGACCGCACAGCCTTAGAAGAAAGTTAACTGTAAAGTAGCCTCATAAAAAAAACGAGCAGTAAAATGTCTCTGCCTTCTTTTTTGCGTGCAAAACTGGAGGATATATAATTTCACGAGCCTGATAGGCTCGTGCGGAGTGTGTGTGCGTACTTGTTTAAACAGACCCGCCGTGCAGCGTCGTGGATGTTATTTGCTTGCTAACACTTGTGCTTTGTTTACACCCAGATATAAACCTAAAACCTTTAATTGGAGCGCTGTCGGTTTATTTTTATTATTTTTCAATGCATTCCAGCACTCTTCCGTGACTGTTTAGGAGAAAATCAAAAGTTCATATACTTTCACAGCAGGCTGCTGTTTGGCAATTCTTGGGCAATTCCTCCCTGAAAAGTTTTAAACATTAACATTAAAGGATAACCGACACCTCCGGACAAATTGCGTCCATAATTTGTAAAATCACTTCAAATGACTTCTCCTGAGCGCATTTTACAAAGATTCCATCGCATATAGCGATATTTTACGTTACGTAATATTCATGAAGTCCTGTTTTCCAGTTGATGACAACGTCATAAGTGACGTCACGGAGGGAACGCCCCTGACCGAAAAAACGACACACAATACATTTTGGGTACGTTTTTTTCATCTGAAAACACCATCTTGAAGACGAAATTAGAAGCGAAAACTACATAAATAACGCAATGGTGAATCGTTGTGTGTCACAGCCAATTGCGGTAACACGCATAAAGAAGGTGTAAGTTGACACAAATTCCCAGCGGACAAATCAGCCCATTTCCAACAGAGCTTGGGCGCCATCTTGTGCATTTTCTGGGCGCTACATTGGAGTCCAGACGGCTCCAATTGATACGGAAGGACTTCTTTCATCGATTGCAAACATTGATGCTTTCCTCTTCAGAACTATTTGAATCATTTTCATAACTGGATGAGTAACAAGAAAGCATCTTCTCCCAATCTCTTAAGCCATTGTTTTGATTCTGGAGCAAGGCAGTTTGTGAAGGACTATCCTGGCGTGACGTCACGAATAAGGGGGCGGGACTTTCTGAATCTGCCCAGTTTTGGGCAGATTTTGTTTTGGGACACTTTAAGTCATTTTTATTGGTGTTTTGCATTTGACTAAAAATATCAGCCTGCGTTTTTTGGGGTATTTTAGATGTGATAAAACGTTTTTCTGATGTCAGTTCGGACACGAAAAAAATGATGTTGGTTGTCTTTTAAACAATACGTATCCCCGCTCCCCCCACTACTCTTAACATTGTGTTAAATTCAGCGTACTTAATTGGGATTTTTGTATTGACATTGCATTGATAAGTGCCTTTCAAAACTCTCAAGGATACTTTACAGTCACAGGATAAGATTTTTTTTCCTGCGGGTCAATGCTAACAATTAGCGCCATTGCGTTATTAGTACAGTTGAAGAAACTTTTTGAACAAACAGTGGAGGAACACAAGTCCTCACGGGCATCTTCTTTATCCTTTACAAAGAACGAGAAACATCACTGCAGTTTATTGAGTAGCGAAAACCGAATATGCTCGTATATCTGTATTACTGAGCCCTTAGATAGACTTTTGCGCTTCATAAAAAGTTTTAGGATGATAATTTAATACCGATTATTTTATATTACGACTCCTCGAATCCGTAGGATCATCAATAAAAATCTCTCTTCCTGGTTTCGACGTGACTGGCCTGGCGTATGGCGATAGCGTCCAGGCGGTTGAGGATTTTGTTTGTCCACAAAGATCCTCAGAGAAAGTCATTATGGAATGCCCAAAACTGTTTTACTATCAGTCCCCAAGAGTTGATGGCTTAAACTTGGCAGTCAAAGTTTGACATGCTCTCGAACCTGATAAGGCACACAAGGCTAAAGGCTATCCCGATGATGCAAACATCCAAAGACATGGGAACAGATGCAGAAGCTGCAAGATTGACAAAGAAAATGCTTTCGCTATGCCTCACCGTGACGTCGTTTGACCGTGTCGGGTTCAATACCAAGAAAATAGAGACAGTACAGTGAATCCCTTGGCTTACGAACTTTTCGGTTTACGAACGTTACATTTATGATCATTTTACCTTGGCATACAAACTATTTTTCGTGATACACACGGAGCGCTACAATGAGTGATGTGTCGTTGGCAAACGAGCCCGTTCTCCTAACAAGGAAATGGCAGCCGACTTTTTCTTAGTCCTCTATTCCCCGCCCACAGTCTTTGGTTAAAGCCACGTGATTGGTCAAGAATGCAGCAGTGAGGAGAGGTGGTTCAAACATTAAAGAGACAGGCAGACAACAGAAAGAGAGTGACAAAATGGATAGAAAACAGTGACATTTTGACTTGTTTCAACTTTCATAGTTCAAAGGCAGAGTGTAGACTGCAAGGTTAAAATATCCCATTAATCAAGCTCCACAAATCACCTGCACAAGCCATCTGTACACTTAACTTCACAAAAAGCTATCAACCCAGCTAAACAGAACACAATTGATGAGGAACTAGGTAAAATGATCGCAGAGTAAGCACTTACAATGGATCATTCCTCAAGATGGTGAAAAAAAAGGCTACGTTCCTCATCAAGTGTTTAATGCTAATGAAACCGGCCACTCAATTCCATCAAGCCATCAACGACCATCACAAAGGTCAATAAAACGACTTTATTATATAGTACAATTTATTTATTTAATTATAATACCATAGCACATTTATTATACATAAAATAAGGTGTATTTTGTGTAGTTTTCAGGCTTAGAAAATTAGAAAGTAGAACATTGTTTTATGGGGACCTGGTAACGGATTATTCTCATTTTAATGGTTTCCTTTGGGAAATTAATTTTTGGGATACGCACTTTCCGCCTTACACACTCTGTCTGGGAACCAATTAACTTTGTCAGCCAAGGTATCACCGTACTTGTGTGTCTGTTTGGGTGTTTTCGTGTACAAACTGTGTTTGCGTGTATCTATCTATATTATATATATATAATTTTGAACATGCTTTAATAGTTTTGAGCTCCTCACATGGAGGACTTTTGAGGCAAAATTCCCATAAAAAAGACAGTCTTGCCATCCCCTCGAAACTTGGACAAGTAGCTTTTGCATCATGGCTGTCTTATCATTCAGAAAGGCGCACAAACACACAAACGATCTCGCAAGTACTTACGAAAAAGCTGTCAAGTGCTGAATGGCGGTGAGTCGTAACGGTGCTGTCATCACTTCAGGGCCAACAAAATCTGGGTTGTTTATTTTCCATTTCATTTGGTGTTTTTTTAATAACTCATTTGGTTGTTGCAAGTGGTTATGATCCTCTGGTGTTCACAAACAAAATGGAGGCGCATTTAATCGTAGATTAACTAACAGTTTTGGTGCATTACTGCCACCATCTGGTCAGGAGTGTGAATTGGGATTGTAAACCAAACCTCTTGTAAATGGCTTGGTGCTGGTCGAGCGTCTCGATTTTGAAGCCTTATTTTTTTTTTATCTAGAATTTAGTAGACACAAAAGAAATGTATCTTATATCTAATAGAGTTTAGTAGATCAAAAATTAAAATCGCAAATTACCGTTCGATCTGGTGGTACTGATCGATGACGACGTGAATAAAAAAAAAAGATGTCAGCATATTCTCTAGCCTGATTGACAGCCAGGGCAACCAATCAGAGGACAACTGAATCGTGGCTACTGACGTCACATCGCACGTCGCAACAATGGCGATCACGAAAAAAAAAAAACAAAAAAACAATAACAAGCTCGTCAGCCAATTACCTCGAATTTTACGCCCTGGCTAAAGTTTGTGGTCCTCAAAACGAGTGATGACATTCGAAACGAAGATGGCAAAAACAAACAGAATTGAAGGTTTTTCCCCCCTTCGATTTTATTTTAGAAGTGCCTTTTCCTCATTTGCAAGTCTAACATCGTCAAACGCAACAAATGCGCCAAGACGCCACCGAAGCTTCTTTCCGGGTGAGTGACGTCATCGGCAAAAACAATGTCATTTTTTTGGGTCGCGATATTTGTGCATTTTTTGTATTTTTTTCCTCTTGACTTCATTCATGTTTCTTTTTTCCTCTCTCCACTTATTTGTATTTATCTAGCTATCCAGCTATGTATCTATCTGTCTAGAGATCTGGCTTTCTAGCTAGCTATCTAGCTGGCTATCTGGCTAGCTACCTAGCTTGCTATCTGTTTTTTTATCTATGAGCTATCTTTTAGCTATCTGACTCACTTGCTGGCTATCAAGCCAGCTATCTATTAGCTCTATAGCTTTCTATCTAGCTTCGCTCGCTATCTATTGGCTATCTATTTGCTTACTAGCTTTCTATCTATTTGAGTTACGTCCGGGTTGAATGAAGGCTGGCGCGTGTGGCTGCCGCTGCTCGGCCACAGAAAAACTGACTGTAAAGTGACCTTGAGAGTTTCGAAAGGCGTTTATAAATGAAATTATTATTATTAAGTCCTTCCAAGACTGTGCAATGGTAAAAGCATTCGTTGTTTAAAATCTTAAAAAAAAAATAATAAACTTGGGTCATCACTGATATAGAAAAAAAAAAACGTTATGCGTGTCGTACAATCTTGGCTCATTTGGTTATACAAAGTACATCAATTTACAAATAATTGTCAATGCATTAGAAAACAACTGTTTTACAAGTTTGTTGTGAGATCGTTTCTACTTGGTTGTCTTGTAACTAGCTTGCGTGCTAAAAAATGTGTACAATTTTGACAGGCTTTTACCATCAAAAGTTTCATTTTGGTGTATCACATTTATCACATTTTGTTTCACTGCATTCAATGCCACCAAAGTCTCGGACCGTTTAGTTTGATTCTATGTGGCATCATCCGAAGAGCCCGTTTGCTAATAAAGTTTTATGACTTGGAGATGATGTCTCAAAACGTATGTCATTTCTACTTTCATTTTTCGGTGGCGTCATTTAAAAGTTTGCTACTTAAGCTTTACGATATGTGAAATTGTCTTTAACGTAACGTAATTTAGCAGTCTCACATGAAGTACATGTTTGAAAATTAAATGACAACCGACACCTTTTTTTTTGTTTGCTAACTGACATCAGAAACACGTTTTATAGCTTCTAAAATACCCAAAAGTTTCACTAATACAAACATAAAAAAATAATAATAACAAATAAAAATTGTAATAATAGTAAAAAAAGCAATTTTCTTACGTTACTGTTGTTCTGTTGTACTGTGAGACTAATAAAGGCAAATCCAATCCAATCCAAGTCATTGATGCCTGGGAGGAGCCAAGTTTAGCCTGGGTCGTTAGCGGAAAATGGGAAGGCATCGTCGCAGGAGTATTTTTGTTTGCGAAAATGGCCGCCAATTTGGTAAATTTTATTTATTTATTAAAGGACAACCGACACCATTTTTTTGTTTCCTAACTGACATCAGAAAAACGTTTTATAGCAACTAAAATACCAAAAACACGCTGGCTGATATTTTTAATCAAATGCAAAACACCAATAAAAATGATTTAAAGTGTCCCAAAACTGCCACAAAATGAGCTCGGAACTGGGCAGATCAGAAAGTCCCGCCCCCTTGTTCGTGATGTCACGCCAGGATACTCCTTCACAAACTGCCTTGCTCCAGAATCAAAACAATGGCTTCAGAGAGTTCAGATTCGGAGAAGAAGATGCTCATCCAGTTGTGAATATGATTCAAATGAATTACTTGATTTTGTTTTGATATTTTGTTTCTGCAGTTTCGGCTTACATTAGCTAGCTGGCTATCTATTAGCTATCTATCTATCTAGCTAGCTATCTATTCGATATCTGTTAGCTAGCTGGTTAGCTGGCTATCCGTGACGTCACTTAGAGCATCGTCATCAACTCGAAAACAAGACTTCTTGAATATTATATATATATATATATCCTGAATATGCGGTGGAATCTTTGTCAAATGCGCTCAGTAGAAGTCATTTCAAGTGATTTTTCAAATTATGGACGCAACTTGTCCGGAGGTGTCGGTTGTCCTTTAAAATTAA